>NW_004449508.1:0-1261 GCF_000243295.1 Trichechus manatus latirostris
TTTTTAGTTAGTTTTTGTGTGTGATGTAAGGTATGTATCCTGTTCCATTTTTCTGCACATGGATATTGAGCTTTGCCAACACCATTTATTAAAGAGATAGTTTCTTCCCCATTGAATGAACTTTGATGCCTTGTCAAAAATCACTTGTCCATAAATGGATGGATTTATTTCTGGGTTCTCAATTCTACTGTTCTATGTGTCTGTACCAGGCCATTTTGATTACTGTAGCTGTGTAGTATGTTTTGAGCTTGGGAAGTATGAGGTCTCCTGCTTTGTTCTTCTGTAATATTGCTGTAGATATTCGGGTCCACTTTCCTTTCCATATAAAGCTACTGATTAGTTTTTCCATTTCAGTAAAGAATGTTGTTGGAATTTGGATGGGTATTGCATTATATCTATAGATTGCTTTGGGTAGTATTGACATTTTCACAGTTTTAAGTCTTCCAATGCATGAGCACAGAATGCTCTTCCATTTATGTAGGTCTCTTAATTTCTTGCAGTAATGTTTTATAATTTTCATTGTATAGATCTTTTACATCCCAGGTTAAGTTTATTCCTAGGTATTTTATCAATTTGGAGGCTATTGTAAATGATATTGTTTTCTTGATTTCCTTTTTGGAATTTTCCTTGTTAGTTAGTGTAAAGGAACCCAACTGATTTTTGTGTGTTGATCTGGTACTGTGCCACTTTGCTGAATTCTTTTATTAGCTCCAGTAGCTTTCTTGTGGGATCTCTTGGATTTTCTATGTACAGGATCATGTCATCTGTGAATAGAGATAGTTTTACTTCTTCCTTTCCAATTGGGTACCTTTTATTTCCCTTTCTTGTCTTATTGCTCTGGGTCAGACTTCCTATACAGTATTGAATAAGAGTGGTGGTAATGGACATTCTTGTCTCATTCTTGTTCTCAAGGGAAAGGCTCTCAGTCTTTCTCCATTGAGAATATTGTTGGCTGTAGATTTTGCATTTATGCCCTTAATTATGTTGAGGGATTTCCCTTCTGTTCCTATTTTGCTGAGAGTTTTTATCAGGAATGGGTATTGGATTTTATCATATGCCTTTTCTGCATCAGTTGTGATTCTTTTCCTTTGTTTTATTTATATGATGAATCACATGATTGATTTCCCAGTGTTGAACCACCCTTGCATTCCTGGTAGGAATCCCACTTTATCATGGTATATGATTTTTTTAATATGCTGTTGAATTCTGTTCTTTAGAATTTTGTTGAGAATTTTTGTGTCTATATTCATGAAGGATATTG
>NW_004449509.1:0-1173 GCF_000243295.1 Trichechus manatus latirostris
ACTTCAACACACCACTTTTGCTGAAGGACAGAACATCCAGAAAGAAGCTCAATAAAGACATGGAAGATCTAAATGCTGCAATCAACGAACTTAATCTCATGGACATATACCAAAGACTCCACCCAACAGCAGCCAAGTATACTTTCTTTCCCAAAGCACAAGGAACATTCTCCAGAATAGACCACATATTAGGCCATAAAGTAAGACTTCACAGAATCCAGGGCAACAAAATATTATAAAGCATCTTTTCTGATCATAAAGCCATAAAAGTAGAAATCAATAACAGAAAAAGGAAGGAAAAAATCAAACACATGGAAACTGGACAACACCTTGCTCAAAAAATACTGAGTTACAGAAGAAGTAAAAGATGGAATAAAGAAATTCATAGAATAAAATGAGAATGAAAACACATCTTACCAGAACTTCTGGGACACAGAAAAAGCAGTGCTCAGAGGTCAGTTTATAGCAATAAATGCACACATCCAAAAAGAAGAAAGGGCCAAAATCAAAACATTAACCCTACAACTGGAACAAGTAGAAAGAGAGCCACAAAAGAAGCCCTCGGGCACCAAAAGAAAGGAAATAATAAGAATTAGAGCAGAGTTAAATGAAATAGAGAATAGAAAAATAATTGAAAGAGTTAACAAGACCAAAAGCTGATTCTCTGAAAAGATGAGCAAAATTGATAAACCACTGGCCAAACTGACAAAAGAAAAACAGGAAAGGAAGCAAATAACTCATATAAGAAGTGAGATGCGTGATATCCCAACAGACCCAACTGAAATTAAAAAAATCATAACAGAATACTATGAAAAATTGTACTCTAACAAAGTTGAAAACCTAGAGGAAATGGATAGATTTCTAGAAACTCACTACATATCAAAACTAACATAAACAAAGGTAGAACAACTAAATAAACCTATAACAAAAAAAAAAAGAGATTGAAAAAGTAATTAAAAAACTCCCAACAAAAAAAAGCCCTGGCCTGACAGTTTCACTGGAGAATTCTACCAAACTTTCAGAGAAGAGTTAACACCATTACTACTAAAGGTATTTCAGAGCATAGAAAAGGGTGGAATACTCCCAAACTCATTCTATGAAGCCAGCATAAGCCTGATACCAAAACCAGGTAAAGACACCACAAAAAAAGAAAATTACAGGCCAATATCCCTC
>NW_004449510.1:0-1261 GCF_000243295.1 Trichechus manatus latirostris
CTAATACAAGAAAGGGACAAAGTTTAGCAGACATAATCTAACCTCTTACATGTAAAAGCCAAGTATCCTCTCCCATCTAATTTCCCTTTTGATGTCTGAAAAAAAAAAAAAAAGTTTAATGGCTAAAAGGAAGTCTTATTTACAGTAACTTTTCCCAGTAAACTACTCACAAAGAGATAAAGGGGAAATTAACATTTACTCACATTATTACAGATGCTTTACAAACTCTGTCTCATTTAATCCTCACAAAAATGCTTAATAGTGTGATGGGTATTAACAACCCTAATTTGCCTTTGAGGAAAGGAAGGCTCAGAGGTGTTAACTAACTTTCTACAGATCTACAGAGAGTAAAAGTGGGCAAGTTTTACTCCAGATCTGTCAGATTTCTAAAGCCTTTACCACCACCGAACATTGTCAAACAAGAGATGTAAAACCTCTCCCCCATCCACCTAAAATATCTTCCTCCTCACACTTCAGTGATTTTTACATTTTAATTCATGCAGCATTTCCCAAAGTGCGGTCCGTGGTCAGTATAATTACAATTACCAGGATACAGGCTAAAAATGCAATTTGGGGGAAGCTGTCCCACCTCAGGAACTCTGGTGGCACAGTGGTTAAGTGATATGGCTGCTAACCCAAAAGCAGGCAGTTCAAATCCGCTCCTCAGAAACCCTATGGGGCAGTTCTACTCTGTCCCCTAGGGTCACTATGATTCAGACTCGACTTGACAGCAATGCGGTTTTTGGGTCCCACTTTGGAGGTCCCTGGGTGGTGCAAACGAGTTTGTGTTCATCTACTAACTGAAAGGTTGGTCGTTTGAACCCACCCAGAGGTGTCATAGAAGAGAGGTCTGGCAATCTGCTTCTGTAAAGATTACACCTAAGAAATTACGGCAGTTCAACACTGTAACACAAGGGATTTGATGTTTTGTTTTTGAACTATCTCCCCAAGTGATTCTTATATGTGTTAAAGTACAAAAAAAGGATTGGTATTTTTTAACTAGCCAGTACAGTCACTCATCATACCCACCTACAATTCTTAAACTCAAGTCATCCTGGAGCTGTTGCCAAGTACTCTGAAAATCAATCACTTCACTTTGATGGTGCTTTATGGGCAGCCTTGAACTCCAGGTTGTTCAGGGAAGCAAGAAAGAGCTTGTAGTTTAGGAATGCAAATAATATCAATCACAGGAGTTAGGAATTACAGATTACATTTTAAATGCAAATGGATGAAACTCCTTGGCTTCCAGCTGTCAATTGTT
>NW_004449511.1:0-1176 GCF_000243295.1 Trichechus manatus latirostris
GTGCACGTGTATGGATGCTGTTTCAAGTCCGTTAACGTGTATCTATGCTGTTTCATGTCCGTGCACGTCTATGGATACTGTTTCAAGACCATTAATTAGTATGGATGCCGTTTCTTCCCCGATCAGATGTATGGAGGCTGTTTCATATCATTGCACGTGTATGGATGCTTTTTCAAGTCCATTAACGTGTATGGATGTTTTTTCAGGTCCGTGCACGTGTATGGAAGATGTTTCAAGTCCGTTAACGTTTATGGATGCTGTTTCATGTCTGTGCACGTGTATGTAAGCTGTTTCAAGTCCGTTAACGTGTGTGAATTCTCTTTCATTTCTGTGAAGGTGTATACATGCTGTTTCAAGTCCATCAACGTATATGGTTGCTCTTTCATGTCTGTGCACGTATATGGATGCTGCTTCAAATCCGTTAACGTGGATGGGTGCTGTTTCATGTCTGTGCACGTGTATGGATGCTGTTTCAAGTCCATTTACGTTTATGGATGCTGTTTCATGTCTGTGCATGTGTATGCATGCTGTTTCAAGTCCGTTAAAGTGTATGGATGCTGTTTCAGGTCCGTGCACGTATATGGAATTGGTTTCAAGTCCGTTTACGTTTATGGATGCTGTTTCATATCCGAGCACGTGTATGGAAGCTGTTTCAAGTCCGTTAACGTGTATGGATGCTGTTTCAAGTCCATCAACGTGTATGGTTGCTCTTTCATGTGTGTGCACGTGAATGGATGCTGTCTCAACTCCTTTAACGTGTATGGATACTGTTTCATGTCCGTGCACGTGTATGGATGCTGTTTCAAGTCCGTTAACGTGTATGAATGCTATGTCATGTCTGTGCACGTGTATGGATGCTGTTACATGTTTGTGAACGTGTATGGAAGCTGTTTCAAGTCCATCCACGTGTATGGTTCTTCTTTCATGTCTGTGCACGTGTATGGATGATGTTTCAACTCCGTTAACGTGTATGGACGCTGTTTCATGTCTCTGCACGTGTATGGATGCTGGTTCAACTCCGTTAACGTGTATGGATGCAGTTTCATGTCCGTGCACGTGTATGGATACTGTTTCAAGTCCGGTAATTAGTATGGATGCTCTTTATTACCCAATCAAGTGTATGGATGCTGCTTCATGTCCGTGCACGTGTATGGATGCTGTTTCAAGTCCCTTAAC
>NW_004449512.1:0-1260 GCF_000243295.1 Trichechus manatus latirostris
TGGACCTGAGATTCCTGCACTGAGATGCTCTCAGATCAAGGGAAGATTGATGTCAGGGACCTTCCTCCAGAGCCGACAGAGAAAGCCTTCCCTTGCAGCTGATGCCTTGAATTTGGACTTGTAGCCTACTAGACTGTGAGAGAATACAATAAGAAAAACCAGCCCACACTACCACATTCTGCCTCAGAATCTCTTTGCTCAGGGCCGTCAGTTTATTAGGCAATGCCCTATCTTTATCAAAGATGATAGTTTGACCAAATGTTTTGCCACCACGTCGCAGATGACCATTTTTCCAGCCTCTTATATAAGTTATGTCATTGCTTGCCACCCAGTCCAGCAGCTACTTGGGGTATGATTTTCCTCGTGATTAGAACAAAAGTGAAATTAGGCTGCCACCAACATATCAGCATCTGGAAGACTCACACTGGGACTGGTACTTTCTCACTTCTGCCCACAAGCTGCTGGACAATGAAAGCTACATGGTCAAGGTTGAGGAAGTCAGGGATGAGTTGGTATTTGGGCAACAACAATGCATTCGACCACGTAACGTTTGGGCATTACACAAGGGTTTTAGTAGTTTTACTTGGGGATCCTAAGAGGGTGAACTTATCCTGATTTGTTTTCAGGACACAGAATATTGTTCCACAGGACAAATAGCTGCTTGCAATTCCTGTGAATACGAGGATGTCACTCAGTAATTAAGAAAACAGGTAGTTTTTTTTGTGTGTGTGACCCCATTTTCAATATAAAACAAAATCTTGGAGTTGGAACTACTTCCTGAGTATTTTCCTGGGTTTTATGATGTAAGCGTAGGAGGCAATATGGAGGTACAGTGGGAAAGGAGAAAGAAGACAGACGACTATTGAATTCTGATTCTTTTACACATCATATATCCTGATCGAGTTTTAAATTACTAATAGAAATCACAAGGAAATATAAGAACCCCAATAGAATGACGGTTTATCCAATAAATTAGTAATCTGTCTACAAATCCTACCACTTAGTTACAAACATTAGTAATATTTTTGGCTCCCCATATGGTAAGGCTGTAGCAGCAATTTATGCTAGGCTTACAAAATAATGAGTATTTTATGTGTAGGAGTCAAAACCACAATTTTGCAAGGAGCTCTCCACTGAGGTTGAAATTGGCTTCATGATACTTGTCATCTCAAATATGGGAATCAGAATCAAAGACAACACGGGCATTTTCGCTGATTATAATGATGGTGATGTTCATTTAAGTCATGTTTTTAGTTTTGT
>NW_004449513.1:0-1260 GCF_000243295.1 Trichechus manatus latirostris
TTCTACTGCCAGAGAGATCTTCTAAAGCACAGTTACGAATCATGCACGCCACATCTCAAAATGTCCAGTGGTTCTCCATTTCCTTCAGAATAAAATCCAAACTCCTCAGCCTGGCTTCCAAGGCCTTCTGTGACTGGATACTAATGTGTACTCCTAATATCTCTCCCTTGTTTCTGCTCATGTGCCCTGTCCTCCAAGCAAACCAGACCTGCTCACTGGGCTCTAAATAAGGTCTATACTTAAACAGCCACATGATTCTGTCCAAGGCCTCCTCTATCTGAACCGTGATTCTCAGCTGCAGTCTCTGTGTGCTGAAATCCAACTACATTCCCAGGCCCACCTCTGCTATTGCCTGCTCTGAAGTGTTTCCTGAGACTCTGGAACTGGTACCTATACCCATCACTCTCCTTGTTCGCTCTTATACAACACGTTTTGTTTTACAATAATTTGAACGCTAGACTTATCTTTGTTCCTAGTTCCAAGTGAGAATAGATTGCTAATCCTAATACCCTCCACAGCACCTAACACATCAACCTACGCATAGCAGATATTCAATAAATTCGTACTTAATAATTAGCCTAGAGAACCTAGCTTCTCAACTAAATGGTAATCCCACTGGGTTCTATCATCTGTCTATGAATTTCCTATAGCACAGTAATGAATTGCAGTGCCTTTGTTAATACACTGTAAGAAATTTGAAGTCTAAAAAGTGGTGTAATTGATAAATTGAAATTAAATATAATAATATGCCTTTAGAGGCTTAAAAAGAAAGACACCCAGTATAATTCGACCAAGCGCATTAAGACACAGAGTTGTGCAAGTGTGAATTTTTTAGAATGGGTTTTGCTATTTGTGTCCTTCACCAGGAAGCATAGGAAATGTAGAATTTTTATAAAACACTATAGTAGGAGTCCATTAATCGCTTCTAAATCCCAGGGTTCTTTAAATGTATGCACATGTGTAGGTATACCTCCTATATATCTGTGTTCATTCAGTAGTATATTAAGTTAATGGGATTCTCTGCAGCTGACAGCTAGTTCAAATATCAAAATTAAGGATAATAATCAAATTACACACAGTAATTTAGTTATTATATTTAATTTTTCCCCTAAAGATACATAAATAACTTTACATCCAAAGAAATATATCTTATGATGGTACTTATTAGAACCATTAGTACAGAATGCTGTACGTAGATTCCAGCTAAATTATTAGGTGAGTGGAAGAGGAAAACCCACAACGGCTATCAAGATTTTGTCT
>NW_004449514.1:0-1260 GCF_000243295.1 Trichechus manatus latirostris
AGTTATTGTTTGTGCCGACATCAGAGATTTCTTCTCCCTTTGCCCAATCCTGATTTATTCGCATCCTTTCACAGGTGTTGATCCCAAGGACACGTCCTAAAAGCATCCTGCACACTAAATTCCATTTAAGACTGTACTTCCCATAGAATCCAACCTGAGACAAAATGTAAGATCTCTAATGGGACATAGTAAGTTAAGAGTATGAGATGAAGTGGAAAATGACAGTGCTAAGGAAAGAAATTACAACAAATTATGCTATAGTATTTAAAACCACGTAAGAAGCAGCAAAGTATAGAACTGATTTTCAAAAAATAGAGTTAATTATGTAAAAGACAAGCTTGAAAAAAATTCTACAAAATGTATTTGAAACGGGCTAAACGAAAGCAATTAGAGAGAAAATGAACTATTTGGAAGACAGGTACTTGAGCTAAGACTGGGGTTATTAAATTAATTGAACAAAAGAATCTAGAATTGAAAAATATATAATAGAGGAGTGTTTTCTTAAAATAAAAGAAGGTATGAAGCTAAAAGTTTGCACCTTACTTTGACACAAAAACTTGGGTTTATGAAGCTTTTTCCCCCACGTGCCTGTCAGTTTGTCATACTGTGTGGGCTTGAATGTTGCTGTGATGAAGGAAGCTACGCCACCGGTATTCAAATGCCAGCAGGGTCACCCATGGCAGACAAGTTTCAGCTGAGTTCCAGAATAAGACAGACTAGGAAGAAGGATCTGGTAGTCTACTTCTGAAAAGAATTAGCCAGTGAAAACCTTATGAATAGCAGTGGAAAATTTTCTGATATAGTGCCAGAAGATGAACCCCTCAGGTTGGAAGACGCTCAAAAGATGACTGGGGAAGAGCTGTCTCCTCAAAGTAGAGTTGACCTTAATGACGTGGATGGAGTCCAACTTTCAGGATCTTCATTTGCTGATGTGGCAGTACTCAAAATAAGAAGAAACAGCTGCAAACATCCATTAATAATGGAAATGTGGAAAGTATGAAGTATGAAACTAGGAAAATTAGAAATCATCACAAATGAAATGGAATGCATAAACATCGATATCCTAGGCATTAGTGAGCTGAAATGGACTGGTATTGGCCATTTCGAATCAGACAATCATATGGTCTACCATGCTGGGAATGACAACTTTAAGAGGAATGACCTTGCATTCATTGTCAAAAAGAACATTTCAAGATCTATCCTGAAGTACAACACTGTCAGTGATAAGATAATATCCATATGCCTACAAGGAAGATCAGT
>NW_004449515.1:0-1260 GCF_000243295.1 Trichechus manatus latirostris
ATTTCTGTGTATCTGGACGTATTTCTCTAGTGTTTTCTATGCACAGAAATGTACCACTATATATTCTGTATAACCTTATGGGACCACAAATACATATGCAGTCAGAGCTTCACTGAACAGTGCATGACTATACATACTTCTGTTTCCCCTCCCCACAAGAACAATGATTACTTTGGTTTCCCAAAAGAAATGTTTCTTTTCTTTTCTTTCTTTCTTTTTTTTTTCTCCAAACACCTTTGCGCTTGTCAAAATCTGTAGATGTAAAAGAGTATATATATGTGAGCGCATTGGCAGGAGGGATAACTACCGATATCGGCAATATCAGAAAATAACGTGGAGGGTGTTTCCTTACAATGCTCATTTAGTAAATCATTGGGACATAGCAACAATGAACGCACTGTCTGTCCATCACCTCTTCTTGATAAGATTGGGAAATGAGTTCTGACCTCGCAGACCTTCTGAGGTCTGACCTAAAATAAAGTGTCTGTTCATTCCAGAATATAAGAACATTCTAAAGGACAGAGCTTGGAAAAGTTTTATTGGCCGTGGTGTAAAATACTAAGTCTGAAAAGCTATGAAATATGTCAGAAACTTAACAAAGTTTGATCAGTTTTGATGGTGTTCTTTCCTTGTTTACTGTTTATTGCCTGCACCTGTAATATGAAAAGATATTTTTACTTCTGTGCAACCTGCCTATGAGGCAAAGGTTTTGTGTCTCCGAGGTATGTTAACTTTTATGCCCTTGACTAAGAAGCCAAGCCACATGATTTTGAAAAAGCTAAGGTTTTTTTTTTATTTCCTTTAAACCCTCTGCTTAAATAACGCTTGTGTTTCATTGACCTGTGATAAACTTCTGACAACATGGAAACTTCGTGAAAAGAGATAAAAGGATTTTTCCTGCTTTGCAAGGGAAGAGTTGTAGGGGAAACAAAAAAGGCTTATTTAATGTGTTATAAATTGCATGAAACATTTGACCCAATCAGGAGAAGGGTCTAATTTTCTTTGGTTTAAAACTTTATGTGTTAGAATCTTCTCTTATATTTTGCCTAATATGAGACAAGAAGAGCATAGTATTACTAGTCATAATTATAGTTATCTTTTTAATAGTTAACTCGGTTGCAACTTTATTGGTAAATTTAAATCTAGCAGGATCGAATTCAAGGGGTTTCAACTGAGGGTTACCTCCCTTATCTCTAAGAGTTTCATTAATATTCAGATGTTTAGAAACTTGATAGTCCTGGTCTATTCTTGGTATATCCT
>NW_004449516.1:0-1260 GCF_000243295.1 Trichechus manatus latirostris
CCAAGAGGCAAGCTGGAGACCTTTTATGCAGGGAATTCCAAGGTTCTGAGTACCTAGATTTTATTCTAGAGAGAGGTCACAGACTCTGGGTAAGCATGTTTCCTTGACTCTTCAGGTTCCTGCCACTTGGGAAAGCCCACAGCCACAGGAGGTCTGCATAGAATCCTTTAAACTTGGGATGCAGGGCAAGGGCACCTTTTGCCTAGGTCTAAGGGCAGTACTAGCCATAGACTACCTTGGGATTTGGATTAAGACAAATTTTTTCCAGTCCTGGATCTTCTACTTACCAATTATGTGACCATGAGAAATTCATTCACCTTTCTATGCCTTGGTATCCACATCTATAAAATGAGAATAATAGTCCCTAGTGTTTTGTGAAGGTTAACTGAGATCATCCTCTCTGAGCACAAAATAAGCTGTTGGTCAATTTTAGCAATTATCATTATTTGTGCTTTTCTTCTGGTTATTGGTATAATCAAATTATTTTCATATTTCCACTTATCTGTAAGATTTATATATCTGAATGGTTTTAAAGAATACGCTGTTAACACTTAGGATCCATACAAAGTCATTTTTTTAAAAAAAACCACTGTGGTATCTGTGCTTAAAATGAGACTTTCAAATTCTTCTTAGCTTCCAGATACTGAATAATGCACAAATTCTTCCATCATCCATAATGAATGAGAATGCTTACATTCATTGAATGTCTATTAAATGCCAGACTCTGAGCATAAAATTCTATATACATTCTTTCATTTTATGCCCTTGACAAAGCTGTGAGGCAGGAATTTTTCCCATCTTACTGATGACCAAACTGGGGTTCAGAGAGACTAACATGTTCAAGGTCACACTAACAATAAGTAGGTGAAGTTGAGATTCAGATCAAGCAGCCTCTGTGATTTCTGATTCATATCATTTGAAAATGATAAGCACCCTTGATCACACATACAATTTAGGGAAAGTAATACTATACTGTTTTCAGATCCTTGCTGGTCATGATCTCAAGATTATAGAACATGAATCAAATAAGTATCATATTCTACAATGTATAAAAATGTTAATTACCTTTAAATGTACAGCATGGTTCTATTTATTCCTACCTGCACATGGATAAAGTCCAAAGGCAAACTTCAGCAATTAATGAATCATGAAGAAACCACTCAAGTAAAAGGCTAAGAGGTAGAAAGAGAAAGAGAGAGGGAGTCCATGAGAGTGAGCAGTATCCAACTCCTATCGATGTGAGAGCCTTTGTAACTGTAG
>NW_004449517.1:0-1227 GCF_000243295.1 Trichechus manatus latirostris
GTGTACTAACTGTTTAATGAGAAACTACTTGTTCTGTAAACCTTCATGTAAAGTTCATTTAAAAAAAAAAATAAAAAAAAAGTGATTGGCTTAAAATATACCATACACTGATATGGCTTCATTAACATAACAAAGAAACCCCTATTCCCTGATGGGATCACATCCGCATGTATAGGGGTTAGGATTTACAACACATGTTTTTGGGGGACACAATTTAATCCATAAAAGTGAGAGAGTGAGAAAATTCCAAAACAAAGACCATACAAGTGGAGGATTTTATGGGAAATATACGTTAAAATGAAAAGAAGAAAGTCCAAATCAGGGACAGGAGACGAGACAACAAAGTACATGTAGTATCAAAATTACACGTGTCCATAGAGAATCATTTTGGCTTTGGCTAATTGTGACAAAGTACAGCCAAAGACCAATCAAATGTGCCCATTCCTCTGTTGTCTTCCACACACAACATCTTTCAGCTAATACACATCCTCAGCAAGGCTACTCCAGCGAAGAACACACTTGTAACTGGGAGAGGAGTCACCTTTCCTACTTAATACATGGAAGGGGAGTTGAGTTTTGCTCATTTTCATGGCTAAAATTAAATTTCCTCTAGCCTGCCTTTACGAATTCCTTCTGAAGTTAACTCCTCCATCCCTCCCCTGCCTCATTTTCCCTCGGGAAATAGTAAACTGAACAAAGAGTCCAATTATTCTCCATGTGTAGGAAAAAGGGACTACAGTAACTCTTAGAAAAGAAATCATTCCAGTATTAATTTATGACCAAAAAAATTCTATACACACACACACACACACACACAAAAAAAAAAACCCACCTCTAGGAGACTACCTCTTAAAAACAGTGTTTCAGAAACAACCCACCTAAAAGGCAAATCCAATTCCAGCACAGATGAGACACATGATTTCAAGCTGTCTACTGGTACACACTGATGGGCCTTTTCTGCATATTCCAATACTATAGTGCCCAACAGGAAATTATAGCTCAATATTTTAGAAATCAACCCACTGGTAAGAAAACGGTCTGTTCACATTGTTTACCCAGTATTGAGATATTCATCCTTCCAATCAAGAAAAATGTCAGAGGAGGGATTTTCTACCTATGTATATCTCCTGACAAAAAAAGAGAAGAAAATATTACTGTAGCTGAGAAGATTAGAAAAAAACTGGTGAGAACTCACTCAGGAATTTTTTGAAGCACCATTGGGGACTA
>NW_004449518.1:0-1259 GCF_000243295.1 Trichechus manatus latirostris
AAGTTTCGGGCATGGGAGAAGGAATTCAGGTAAACAAGCCAATCAGTAACAGGACAATAGTTTTGGGAAAACAAGTTGTGCCTAATCTCTTTCTCATCGCTGACAAGTCTCCAACATGTCGTATACAGCATAGAGGCCTGTGGGGGCTGCAGTTGTCAATAGTGCAGCCATGTTTAAAAGGCATATATCCCCACATTCAGGTACACCTGAGTCCTCTGATCCTTCCACATATGCACAAAGAATATGATTTGAACTTACTTTCTTTGCCCTAAATTGCATAGATTAGATGTTTTGAATTCAACTTATGTTGTAATTTGTAATCCTGTAGAATCAAACTGTATTTTTGTTTTTTGGCCATGTTGGTACTTGAGCTTAAATATACAAGAGATTACATAGTATAATTATAGAGAGTTCATGAAGTTCATCTCTTTTATGGAGTAAAAATTAGTAATTAGAAACTTAGAATTACCATTGTCATTTTCAGGTTATACGATGGAGTTAGCAATAACCACCCCATAACACAAACACTGAGGATAATACAAACAGAAAAATTTTAAATATAGGGCAACAAAAATTAGTAACATTTATCTACTATATATACCTATTCAAGAAATCCCTCCTGGTGCAAATGGATAAGAGCTTGGCTGCTAACTGAAAGATTGGTTGTTCAAGTCTATCCAGAGGCACTTCTGAAGTAAAGCCTGGTGATCTACTTCTGAAAAATCAGCCACTGAAAAATCTATGCAGCACAATTATACCCTGGCACAAATGAGGTCTACATGAGTCAGAATCAACATTATGGTAAATGGTTTGCTTGTTGGTTTCTTTCTCTCTCTCTCTTTTTTGGTTACTTATATTCATAGAGGATCCTTGGTGGGATAGTGGTTAAGAGCTTGGCTGCTAACCAAAAGGTTGGCAGTTTGAATCCACCAGCTGCTCCTTGGAAACACTATGGGGCAGTTCTACTCTGTCCTATAAGGTCGCTATGAGGTGGATTTGACTCCATGGCAACAGAAGGTTATTTATACAAAAAGTTATTTGAAGTAGATACCCAAAATATTAATGAGGCAGATTCTTCAAAACTTGTATGAGTACTTTATTCTATAGATCAGACAAAAGTGTGGCACTCACCTTTTTTTTTTCTTTATTTTTTAATTGTACTTCAGGTAAAGGCTTACAGAACAAATAGCCCCTCATAAAACAGTAGTACACATGTTGTTTTATGACATTCGTTAACAACCCCACAACATATCAACCCT
>NW_004449519.1:0-1259 GCF_000243295.1 Trichechus manatus latirostris
AGAGGAAAAAAAGGAAGGAAGGATGAAAGGACTGAAAACACAAAAAGGAAGGAAGAACAGAGTAACAGAATAAAGAATGGAGGAAGAGTGAGACCAACAGAACCAACAAATAAAAGATAGAATAAAAGAGAAAAGAAAGCTAAAAAACTACGTATTAAAACAACTACTTTTTTTTTTCCTATTTAATCTCAATGAAAGGATATTTCAAATAAGGTAAAAGAAAGTGTTCAATATCTTTTTTGCTTTCTCTTCCATTGATGTACCTTCACAGTGAACATAGCCAATGGTATACTATGCCTGAATATTTCTGGGAATGAGGTTTAGAGAACGGGTAGGGCCCTTATTGTTGGAAAATTTCATCCCCTGAAAGAACTTCTGAGTTATTTACCAGTCAGGAATTGCGGCTTTCTCTCATCTGAAAAGAGATGCATACATAAGACTGGGCTCTCAAAGACACAAAGATGCAGAAGCAAAGATCTGAGGAGTTTCCCAAAAGAAAAGTCAAACCTCTGTTCCCTTCCAAAATTATTTCTCATAGATAAAAAGGAGTTCAACCACATGATCTGAAAATACAGTTTTATTTTAAACACATAATCCAGGTAAGCAGGGAAATACTCTTAACATGATAACTTCAATATAGAGACAATAGAGAAATGCAAAAGTTATCTGGAGTAAGGAGTTAAGTAGAAAATGTGAATTGAAGTAAGGAGAGATTGCCATAGGATAATGCAATCTTGCAAAGATTTTAACTCTAAGAATAAAATTAGCAATTTCCTCTTGAAGTTTTCCTGAAAAAAAATTAAAGACTCCATTTTAATGTCATATGGAAAAGAAAAAATAAACTTGCTGTATAGAACCCCCACAATGACATGCGACTGATTATTAAGGAAAAAAATATAAACTCACTTTTCTCTTCTAAAATACACGCTGAAAAAGAAAGAGAAAAACAAAAACACGTCACTTATTTACTTAGATAATTTTACACTGGATATCCACGACAGTAATTATTAAATTCCAATTGTCATTAAAGTTTACCATATTCTTTCTGAAGTTCATGTAAAAAATAAAAGGAGTAATTTGGCAGTCCACTTATGAAAAAAAAAAATGGCCAGTGAAAACCTTATGAGTTGCAGAGTAACGTTGTCTGATACAATGTCAGAAGACGAGTCCCTCAGGTTGGAAGGCACTCAAGATGACTGGGGAAGAGCTGCCTCTTCAAAATACAGTCAGCCTTAATGACATGGATGGAGTCAAGCCTT
>NW_004449520.1:0-1259 GCF_000243295.1 Trichechus manatus latirostris
GATCTACATAAATGGAAAAACATACCATGTTCATGGATAGGTAGACTTAACATTGTGAAAATGTCAATTCTACCCAAAACAGTCTACAAATACAATGCAATTCTGATCCAATTACCAACAGCATTCTTTAAAGAGTTGGAAAAACTAATCATTAACTTTATATGGAAAGGGAAGAGGCACCAGATAAGTAAAGCACTATTGAAGAAGAAGAATAAAGTAGGAGGACTGGCATTACCTGACCTCAAAACCTACTATGCAGCTACAGTAGTCAAAACAGCCTGGTACTGGTGCAATGACAAACACATTGACCAATGGAACAGAATTGAGAACCCTGAAGTAAATTCATCCACCTACAGTTGCCTGATCTTCAACAAGGGCCCAAAGTCCATCAAATGGGGAAAAAACAGTCTTTTTAACAAATGGTACTGGCAAAACTAGATGTCCATCTGCAAAAAAATGAAACAGGATCCATACCTCACAGCATACACAAAAACCAATTCAAAATGGATCAAAGGTCTAAATATAAAACCAAAAACTATAAAGATCAAAGAAGTAAAGATAGGGTCAACCTAGAAGCCTTAATACACAGCATTAACAGGATACAAACTATAACTAACAATATACAAACACCAGAAGATAAGCTAGATAACAGGAATCTACTAAAAATTAAATACTTATGCTCATCAAAAGAATAAAAAGAGAACCTGCTGACTAGGAAAAAATATTTGGCTATGACAAATCTGACAAGTGTTTAATCTCTAAAATCTACAGGAAAATCCAACACCTCTACAACAAAAAGACAAATAATCCATTTAAAAAATGGGCAAAGCCTATGAACAGACACCTCACCAAAGAAGACATTGAAGTGGATAACATATATAAGGAAAGCTCGTGATCACTAGCCATTAGAGAAATGCAAATCAAAACCATAATGAGATACCTTCTCACGCCAACAATACTGGCACTAATACAAAAAACAGAAAATAATAAATGTTGGAAAGGCTTCGGGGAGATTGGAACTCTTATGTACTGCTAGTGGGAATGCAACATGGTACAACTATTTTGGAAAATGATATGGTACTTCCTTAAGAAGATAGAAATAGAAATACCATACGATCCAGGAATCCCACTCCTAGGAATATATTCTAGAGAAATAAGAGCCATCACATGAATAGACATATGCACACCCATGTTCATTGCAGCATTGTTCACAATAGCAAAAAGATGGAAACAACCTAGATGCCCATCAACAGATGAAT
>NW_004449521.1:0-1259 GCF_000243295.1 Trichechus manatus latirostris
GTATCAGGATACAAGATAAACATACAAAAATCAACTGGATTCCTTTACACCAACAAAGAGAACCTTGAAGAGGAAATCAGCAAAACAATACCATTTACAATAGCCCCAAAGAAGATAAAATACTCAGGAATAAATATAACCAGGGATTTAAAGATCTATACAGAGAAAAGTACAAGACACTAATGCAAAAAACTAAAAGAGACCTGCATAAGTGGAAAAATATACCTTGCTTATGGGTAGGTAGACTCAATATAGTGAAAATGTCAATTCTAACAAAGCAATCTACAGATACAATGCAATCACGATCCAAATTTCACCAGCATTTTTTAATGAGATGGAGAAACAAATCACCAACTTCATATGGAAAGGGAAGAGGCCTCGAATAAATAAAACATTACTCAAGAAGAAGAACAAAGTGGGAGGCCTTACACTACCTGATTTTAAGACTTATTATATTGCCACAGTAGTCAAAACAGCCTGGTACTGGTACAACAACAGATACATAGACCAATGGAACAGAGTTGAGAATCCGGATATAAACTCATCCACCTATGAGCAGCTAATATTTGACAAAGGCCTAGTCCATTAATTGGGGAAAAGACAGTCTCTAACAAATGGTGCTGGAAAACTGGATATCCATCTGCAAAAAACAAACAAGACCCATACCTCACATCATGTCCAAAAACTAACTAAAAATGGATCAAAGACTTAAATATAAAATAAAAAACGATAAAGATCTTGGAAGAAAAAATAGGGACAACTCTAGGAGCTCTAATACATAGCACAAACACAATATGAACCATAAGTAACAATGCACAAGCACCAGAAGACAGACTAGATAAATGGGAGATCCTAAAAATCAAACACTTATGCTCATCAGAAGACTCCACCAAAAGAGTCAAAAGACAACCTACAAACTGGGAAAAATTTTTTAGCTATCACAAATCCGATCAGTGTCTAATCTCTAAAATCAACAAGATACTGCAAAACCTCAACAACAAAAAGACAAATAACCCAGTTAAAAAATGGGCAAAGGAGAGAGAGTTCTGGCAAAATGACCCTCTAGGCAGAAGCACCATGCCGTCCCTCCAGAGCAAAGATCCGAAAAACTAAGCCGAACAGAGAATACAAAAATCCTGAAACCCTAAAACATCAAATGAAGAAATAAAGAACTCAGCCAAGCACCAAATGGAGGGAGAAAACTGACAGAGAACGGAGAGCGAGGAGAGATTCATGCAGAGGTCCTCTACCAGTGAACG
>NW_004449522.1:0-1258 GCF_000243295.1 Trichechus manatus latirostris
GCCTGAGAAATATTTATAGTTCTACACCAACAGGAAGAAATCTGAAAAGAGATTCAAGAAAATGATACCATTCACAATAGTTCTTTAAAAAAACAATAACACCTAGTAATAAACCTAACCAGAGATGTAAAGGACTTATACAATGAAAACGATAAAACACTGCTACAAGAGACTAAAGGAGACCTACATAAATGGAAGGGTGTTTTGTGCTCATGGATTGTAAGACTTAATATTGTGAAAATGTCAACACTACCCAAAGTAATCTATAGCATTCCAACAGCATTCTTAACTGAAATGGAAGAAACTATTCACTAACTTTATATGGGAAGGAAAGAGGCCCCGAATAGCCAAACAACCTTGAAGAACAAAGTAGGAGACCTCCTATTTCCCAATTTCAAAACATACTATACAGCTATAGTAATCCATACAGCCTGGTACTGGTTCAATGATAGGCACATAGACTAATGGAATAGAACCGAAAGCCCAGAAATAAATCCGTCCATCTATACACAGCTAATTTTCAACTAGGGGTCAAAGTCCACTCAATGGGGAAGAAAGAATCTCTCCAACAAATGGTGCTGGAAAAATTGGATACCCACATGCAGAAAAATAAAACAGCATATCTCACACCATACACAAAAATTAACCAAAAATAGATCGAGGACCTGAATGTTAAAGCTAAAACTATGAATGTTTTGGAAGAAAATATAGAGGTAAAACTATGGGACTTTTTTTTTTTTTTTTTTTAGTGTTGGATTATCAAACACAACTACAAATGTACAAACAGCAGAAGACAAATTAGATAACTGGGACATCATAAAAATCAAATACTTATGCTCATCAAAAGTCTTTATCAAGAGTAAAAGGACAGCCTACAGGCTGGGAAAAAATCGTTGGGAATGACGTAACTGACAAGGGTCTAATATTCAAAATATATACAAAACTTCTACAAATCAACAACAAAAAGACAAACAAAGAATTCTGGAAAGGACATAAACAGACACTTAACCAAAGAGGGCATTAAAGTGGCCAACAAACATATGAAAAGATGCTCATTGTCATTAGCCATCAGATAATTAAAATAAAAACTACAATGAGCTACCATCTCACCCCTGCAAAAATGGCAATGATTAAAAAAAAAAGAAAGACAGCAATAAGAGAGAACTACTGGTGGGAAGGTAAAATCGTACAACTTCTGTGGAAAACAATACTGCAATTCCTTAAAAATTAAAATTAGCTCTACCATATGACCCAGCAA
>NW_004449523.1:0-1258 GCF_000243295.1 Trichechus manatus latirostris
TTAATTACCTTTTCAATCTCTTCTTTTGTTATGGGTTTATTTAGTTGTTCTACCTCTGTTTGTGTTAGTTTAGGTACGTAGTGAGTTTCTAGAAATTGGTCCATTTCCTCTAGATTTTCAAATTTGTTAGAGTACATTTTTTCATAGTATTCTATTATGATTCTTTTAATTTCAGTTGTGATATCACACATCTCATTTCTTATATGGGTTATTTGCTTCCTCTCCTGTTTTTCTTTTGTGAGTTTAGCCAATGGTTTATCAATTTTGTTGATCTTTTAAAAGAACCAGCTTTGGTCTTGTTAACACTTGCAGTTGTTTTTCTATTCTCTATTTCATTTATTTCTGCTCTAATTCTTGTTATTTCCTTTCTTCTGGTGCCTGAGGGCTTCTTTTGCTGCTCTCTTTCTACTTATTAGAGTTGTAGGGTTGATGTTTTGATTTTGACCCTTTCTTCTTATTTGATGTGTGCATTTATTGCTATAAACTGACCTCTGAGCACTGCTTTTGCTGTGTCTCAAAGGTTCTGGTAGGATGTGTATTCATTCTCATTTGATTCTATGAATTTCTTTATTCAGTTCTTAATTTTTTCTATAACCCAGTAGTTTTTGAGCAAGGTGTTGTTCAGTTTTCACGTGTTTGATTTTTTTCCCTTGCTTTTTCTGTTACTGATTACTACTGTTATGACTTTATGGTCAGAAAAGTTGATTTGTAGTATTCCGAAGCTTTGGGTTTTGTTAAGCGTTACTTTATGGCCTAATATGTGGTGTATTCTGGAGAACATTCTACGTGTGTTGGGAAAGAAAGTACACTTGGCTGCTGTTGGGTGGAGTGTTCGGTATATGCCTATGAAATCAAGCTGGTTGATTGTAGCATTTAGCTTTTCCGTGTCTTTGTTGAGCTTTCTGGATGTACTGTCCTTCCCCAAAAGCGGTTTGTTGAAGTCTCCTATTACTATTGTGGAGCTGTCTGTCTCTCTTTTCAGGGCTGTTAGAGTTTGTTTTATGCATTTTGGAGCCCTGTCATTGGGTGCATAAATATTTATTATAGTTATGTCCTCCTGGTGTATTGACACTTTAATCATTATATAGGGTCCTTCCTTATCCTTTGTGGTGGATTTTACTTTAAAGTTTATTTTGTCAGAGATTAATATTGCCGCTTCTGTTCTTTTTTGAGTGTTGTTTGCTTAATATATTTTTTTCCATCCTTTGAGTTTTAGCCTGTTTGTGTCTTTAAGTCTAAGGTGTGTCTCTTGTAGGCA
>NW_004449524.1:0-1258 GCF_000243295.1 Trichechus manatus latirostris
GATACCAAGAGCTGACGATGACATGGAGAAACTACAATCCTCATATATTGCTGTTGGGAAACGTAAAATGGTACAGTCATTTTGGAAAACAGTTTGGCAGGTTTTTGGACACTTACCATATTACCCACCAATACTCTTAAGATGTATGAGGTCCCTCTGCTCTCTGCTCAACTCTCTCTCATTGCTTCATTGGTAAGCTAGGACTACTGCAACAGATTGCCGCACGTTTGGTGGTTTAAAATAAACGATATTTATTCTCTCACATTTCTAAGGCCATAAGTCTAAAATCAAGATGTATGCAGGGCCATGCTATCTTTGTAGGCTCTAGAGGGGAATCCTTCCTTTTCTATGCCAGCTTCTGGTAGCTTCAGGCATTCCTAGGCTTGTGGTAGCATATCTCCAGTCTCTGCCGTCTTCACTTGGGCTTCTCCCTTCTTTCTATGTCTTCTCATCTGCCTCTTATAAGGACATTAGTAATTCAATAGGGCCCACCTGGATAAATCAGGATGCTCTCATATCAAGACTCTTAATTACATCTACAAAAATCCTTTTTCCAAATAAGTTCACATTCACAGGTTCCAGGTGGGAATATCCTTTTGGGTGCCACCATTCAACCCACTACACTTCCCAACAGAAATGAAAACTTATGTCTCTGCAGAGAAATATATGTAGCATTATTCATACTATTCCAAAATGGAAACAATCCTTATTTTCATTCACAGGTGAATGGATAAACAAAATGTGGTAAAAATGAACTACTGCTCACATTAAGAAGGAATGAAATACTGATACACAAAAGCACAGACGAATCTCAAAACTTTACTAAATGAAGAAGTCAACAGTAATTCTGCATATTATCCGATTCTATTAGTATGAAATTTCTAGAAAAACCAAAACTATAGAAAGAGAAAGCATATCAGAGATTTTCCTGGGACTGGAGATGGAATCAGAGATTGACTAAAAAATGGTAGGAGGGTACTGTCTTAATTATCTAGTGCTGCTCTAACAGAAATACCACAAGTGGGCGGCTTTAACAAACAAATCTGTTCTCACAGTCTACGAGGCTAGAAGTCTTAATTCAGGGTGCTAGCTCCAGAGGAATGCTTTCTCTACCGGCTCTTGGGGAAGGTCACTGTCATCAGTAGTCCCCTGGGTCTAGGAGATTCTCAACTCAGGGACCGTGGGTACAAATGACGCGCTCCACTCCCAGTTCCTTTTTCTTGGTGGTATGAGGTCCCTCTGCTCTCTGCTCAACTCT
>NW_004449525.1:0-1154 GCF_000243295.1 Trichechus manatus latirostris
TTAGGAGATTCCTTAACCATAGCATGAAGTTCTGCTTTTGACCAGAAGCAAACGTAACTCGTGGTGGCTTCTGAGCCTCTTCAGGATATTTAGTTTTAAAAGGCATTCAAAAATGAGTTTTACTTCCTCTAGAGATTCCTTGAGATAATATGGAGGTTCAGTAAGGCAGTTTTCAGTGGATTAGGTAGGTAGAAAGTGGTACAGGGGGGTAACTGCTGGAGGAGCAGAGGGAAAGGAGGGAAGCAGGGAGTCAGAGGATGGAGTTGGACTACAGACGCTGGGGACTTCACCATTTGGGGAAAAGAAGCCATTTTGGGAAATGGAACCATTTTAGGAAAAGAAGCCATGCTGATAATAGGAGCTATTTTGGGAAAAGGGGGGTATATAGGGGCTGCTTCCAGGTAGTCATCGAAGTTACAGAGCTCTGACACTGTAATTCTTTAATTTGGTTAGCTTGTTTTGACATACTTTCCTGCAAGGAGGTGAATTTAACATTATGATTTTGTTTGAATGCCTCCAAGTATCAAATTACAAAATGCCTCTATTGCTTTAGTTTTATTTGTAAACTTTTAGCCTCTAATGTACTGTGCAGAAAATTCAATTTAGTTAACTCAAATGACCCCCACAATGGCCACTGGTCCTTTAAATTTCCCTCTGTAAGTGCATGCCAACCGCTTCAATACACGACTAAACCAGGGCCATAGTGCTTAGTCATATAATCAGCAGGAGTTCCCTCGGGGGGTCCTGCTTCCATCTTGGATGTAGCATTCCCCATCTCAAGGAGCAACTCGCAAGTATTAAAGACCTAAATGTGAGCAAAAACTTTATGGTGCACCAGAAAGAAAAGGGAGTTCAGTAAAATAGACTGGCCACGAGATAGCCGTCCCACCAAACTTAATTTGGTAATGAACCTGTTACTGCAATAACATGGATTGGAGCCACCTGCCGCAATAGCCAATTCTGAGACAGGGGTGAGGTGAGCAGCAAGATGTTTATTATATATCGATACATAGGAGACAGAGGGGAATAGATTCCTCCAAAAAACCCATCTCCCCCACTGGAGATTGGTTGAAGGCTTTTATAGGGACAGGATTATGGATCTTAGAAGTTTGTGTTAGTTTCCCCTTGAGGTGGTGATGTCTTAGATGAGTTAA
>NW_004449526.1:0-1258 GCF_000243295.1 Trichechus manatus latirostris
ACTTGGGGTCACTATAAGTCAAAATCAACTTGATGGCACCTAACAAAAATAACAAGACTTACTTTCTCTTTGTCAGCTGCTTCTGAGTCCCACATCTGAGTGAGCTGTCTCTGTTTCATGCTATACCTATCAGGATGCAAAGCTGAACCTCTTATAAGTCCTATCTATCTACTCACATCAAGCTTTCTGAGTTTATTGAGGATTTGAAGTTTCAGAGATGGTAATTACACCAATCACATAGCTTTCCACTATATCACTGCCCTTCTTCCTCAGCTTAACCCTCCCTTCTATCACTTCTCCACCACAGGAGATCAAAACATTGTCTTCTCCATACTGCATTCATAAAAGGCCATATAGCATAGTGAGTAGGTAGAAGTGCTGTTTTATACCATCTAGGTTTAAATACTGATTTTCCACTTATTAACTGAGTGGCTTTGGACAAGCTACTCAACTTACTGCCAGTCTCAATTTTCTCATCTGTTAAATCAAGAATAATGATTTCTGTCTCATAGGACTAGTGTGAGTATGATAAATGACATTGCATGTAAGGTGACTAGCTCAGTGCCTATCATATACTAACTCCTCAAAAATAAAAACAAACCAAACCCATTGCCGTTGAGTTGAGGCTCCCCTTCCCTTCCCACTGGCCTATGCTGTGCTGCTGTGGTTAGAGCTTCTCAAGCACTCAGGCCCACTGCTGCACTGGGACTGCACTTCCCCTCCCCTCCTGTCACTTGACCAGCTGCTGAACACTAGGAAGCAAGCCCATACCACTCCCCATCAGACACTCCTGCCTATAAGGTGAGGGATTCTGAATACTCCCACATAGCAGGACCAACATCAGGAGGCAGACAGCACCTACCCAGTCTACTCTCAGCCACTTTGTCAAACTAGTGTACAGTGAAGTGGGCTTACCCTTCCTGCTGTTGCACTGCCTGCCCAGACAAGGTGGTGAGAGCTACAGTGCCCACAGATGAAAAAGCAGCAAAGCACACCTGGATTGCCCATCCTGACAAACAAAAAAATCAGGGTGAAGCAAACATATAATGAATAAATAAAGAAAATAATATCTTAAGGTCTTGGAGACAGTAGATGATATCAAAACATATTTAAAAAAGCAGGACAAGATGGCTGTAGCAAGTAACCTTCTGGTAGAAGAAAAGGCAGTGGAACTACCTGACAGGGAATTCAAGACTAATATTTAGTGTTCTCTTAGAAATTAAGAAAGAGATCAAGGAAACCACAGACAAAAACAAAG
>NW_004449527.1:0-1257 GCF_000243295.1 Trichechus manatus latirostris
GTGTGGCTCTGGTTCAGGAGCTCTCATGAAGCTGTTGTCAAAATATTAGCTGGAGCAGCAGTCATCTGAAGGCTTGACTGAGGCTGGAGGACCCACTTCTATGATGGCTCAAATACGTGAATGTAGGCAATAGGCCTCGGTTCCTCCCTATACATAAAGCTGCTTGATGTGTCCTTGCAACATGTCAGCTGGCTTCCTTCAGGGCCAGTGATCCGAGAGAGAGAGCACAAGGCTTTTTATGACCTAGTCTTGGGAGTTACACTTCATCGTGTCTATCCTAGTCTATTCATTAGAAGTGATTCACAAAGTCCAGCCTAAAGAGAGAGGAATTAAGCCCCACCTTTAAAAGGGAGCAATGTCAAAGGATTTGGACACATTTTTAAGTCAACACAAACCCTTTTGAAATTCAGTTGATCCGCATGAGTACAGTTAATGCATTAAAAATAAACCTCATGTATGTACTGCACATGGCTCCAACTTCACACAACTAATTTTCAAAGTTCTATGACAGGGTTCTAGTTCTCTTGTATGGATTTTTTTTTTTCTCCCTTTCATATATCACTTCTGTAAGAAAAAAAAAAATCAAGGATTAAGAATAAAAGCAGTGTGACAGAGACCATTATTTCTCATCAAATATCCATGTGCTTCTGTATATTTCATAGCCTTCCCTGCAGTTAGGTTGGGATCATATATGTAACAAGTTCTGGACAATAAATGTAATGAATAGTGATGACTGTTACATTCATGTTGAGACAGGTAAGAGATGAGTTGCCTTTTCTATCCCTGTCTTTCCTGCCCATGGCAACCTTGAAAAAAATATGTTCCATATGGCGAAGCTACGAGAAGGAAGAGGGCATCCTAATCTTTACTGGACTGTGTTGTGAAAGAGAAGTAAATGTTTATCATGTTAAACCACTAATATGTGGGGATTAATTTTGTATCCAGCATAGCATAACATAGTATAGGATAGAGCATCTAATTCATAACATTATAAACCAAAACCCAAACCAGCTGCCATCGAGTCCATTCCAACTCATGGCAACCCCATGTGTTCCAGAGTAGAACTGTGCTCCATTGGGTTTTCAATGGTTGTGATCTTTCAGAAGTAGATTGCTAGGCCTTTCTTTCGAGGCACCACTGAGCAGATTCAAACGGTCAACCTTTAGGTTAGTAGCCACGTGCTTAACCATTTGTGTCACCCAGTGACTTGTTATACCTCTATACATTAAATATTTTAAAGTACAATTCTCTTATGTC
>NW_004449528.1:0-1218 GCF_000243295.1 Trichechus manatus latirostris
AAAATAAATAAATATAATAACTTATTGATGGCTCAGAGGCAATAGTCAATATCAAATCACATAAAGAGGCAATCCATGATGGCTTCAGCAAGCTCCCAAAATAAAGAATCTAGAAATTTTCCAGAGGAGGAAAATTTCTTGGAATTACCAGAGGCACAATACAAAAGATTAATATACAGAACTCTTTAAGAAATTAGGAAGGAAATTAAGCAAAATGCGGGAATAAGAATCCAATTTTTACACTATTCAATTAAGGCCAAAATCAGCATCTCCAATGTTAAAATTTATTTGTAGCATACCCTTAAAGAAAAGAAGGAAATTAAGAAATGTGGACTAAATGGCCAAATATATTTTTTCCTGACTGCCTCTTTTGAAATTAACCTTTTTTTCCCCCAGATTCTGGAATTAATTGATGTTCTGTGTGCAGAATTTGAAATATTTATATTAGTATGAAGAAGATAGTTTAAAAAACCCATCATCCTACCTCTCATAGATAACACAATTACTATTTCTCTTTTTATCCTTTCATCAATTTGCAATAAAGATTTTAAATTTATCAAGCCAGTGATACAGAATTGCCTTTTGCTAATCTGATGGACAATATATCACCACATTTCTCTTTTTGCCTGCTTCTGGAAAAGCTTAAAGTATTAACTAAAAAAGGTAAAATCAATCAATCAAACAATTGATCAAGTATTAATGAGATCATCATACCTTATGGTTAACACTCTTTTAAGAACTATGGGAAATACAGATGTATATGGTTGATTCCTGCTTTAAGGAACATAAGTTGCGTGCAAGATGAGATTAACATGTATGAAACCCTTAAAAAACAAAATAGGTGGTAAACATTATAATAGTTACTGATACAGACCATTTATGTGAGTCTGTGGCTTAATCAGAGTCCTTGAGTAGAACCAACAGTTAAGTACCGGACTACTAATCAAAAGGTTGGTGGTTAGGGCTGTGGGGACCATGGTCTCGGGGAACATCTAGCTCAACTGGCATAACACAGTTTATAAAGACAATGTTCTATATTCTACCTTGGTGAGTAGCGTCTGGGGTCTTAAAAGCCTGTGAGCAGCCATCTAAGGTACTCCACTGGTCTCATCCCTTTGGGAGCAAGGGAGAACGAAGAGAACAGGATACAAGAAAAAGATCAGTCTGAAGGACTAATGGACCACAGCTACCAAGGCCTCCACCAGACTGAGTCCAGTA
>NW_004449529.1:0-1203 GCF_000243295.1 Trichechus manatus latirostris
CAGGCCCAAAATAATTTACATATTTTACAAATTATTTTATATTTTATAAATATATTTATTATTTTATAAACAATTTTTGCCTAAGTAGATACTGACTAAACTGTATGAGATAGCTAGTGAGCCTCAGAGGTCTCTGGGTAGGGCAAATTGTCTGTGCTCAACTACTAACTTAAAGGCTGGGTATTCTCACCCACCCAACTGCCCTGAGGAAGAACAGCTTGGCCTTCTGCTTCAGTAAAGATTACAGCCAAGAGAACCCTATAAAGCAATTCTACTCTGTAACATATGGGGTCATAACGAGTTGGAATTGACTTGTGGGCAACAGGTTTGGTTTTTTCTGTTTTTTTTTTTTTTTAGTGAGCCCCATACTAATATTCACGAAGATGGCTCAGAACAGGGAGATGTTTCCTTCTTTTATACACAAGATCTCCATGAATTGGAGTCAGCTTGAGGGTAGCTAACAACAACAGTGAGCCTCAAGTATAATTCCAGAAATATTCATAAGAAGTAATATTCTCTATTTTAATTAGCATCATGGCATTTTTTCCCCAGTCATTTCCTCTATTATTAGCAATGTCTTCACCTATTTCAAAATCTTGGAGTACCTGGACGGTGTAAACTTTAAAGTGCTCGCTGCTAACCTAAAGGTTTGAGGTTCAAGTCCACTCAAGAGGTGCCTTGGAAAAAAGTCCTGGTGATTTACTTCTGAAAAATTAGCCATTGAAAACTTTATGGAGCACAGTTTTATTCTGACACACATGAGATTGTCATGAGTAAGAATGAATTGGAGCACAACTGGTAATATTGGATCTAAAATCTTAATTTCAAGGAATCCAAACTCTGACCAACCCTGCCTAAACTTCCAGTTCTCCTCCCATGACATCTACTCAAAAATGTTTAACCTCCAGTTTTGACTGTTATTTATTGTTTACCCTTCCTTTTCTGTGATTATTTTCTCTTTATCCACTTAGATTACCTCCTATTATAATTCCTTTGTGTATATTTTCAAATCCTTGTTCCCTTTTTTCTTTTACTGGCCGGGATGACGGTGATGTAATTAAGGCATTTGCCTAGGGGACAAAATTTAAGGAGATGCCAAAAAACTCAGTAATCAAGACAAGCAATATTTTAATAAATCAAAATTAACGCAAAAAAAATCAACATTAACAAAATGTCAAATTATAAATAAAGGCAAGATTAGTA
>NW_004449530.1:0-1257 GCF_000243295.1 Trichechus manatus latirostris
GAAGGCAATGGGACGACATACATAAAACCTTGAAAGAAAAAAATTCCCAGCCAAGAATAATATATCCTGCAAAACTCTTGTTCAAAAATGATGGTGAAAATAGGACATTTCCAGATAAACAGAAATTAAGGGACTATGTAAAAACCAAACTAAACTTACAAGAATTATTAAAGGGAGTCCTTCGATCTGAAAACACACAACATCAGACCACAGGCTGAATCAAGGATGCAGGATTGTACCAGCCAGATACCAACCAAGGAAATGAACTCTCAAGGACTATCCAAAACCAATAGAATTACAACAGGGAAGCAGAGAGATTAATCTGTAAATGACAACAACATCAGAACAATAAAAGAGGGAATAAACGGTATAGGTATAGAACCTTCTAATGGAGAAGAAGGCAAGATGATACCAAGTAATAATAGACTGGTTCAAACTCAGGAAGATAAGAGTAAATTTCAAGTTAACCACAAAGGAAATTAACAAACCTACTCATCAAAATAAAGAAGAAAAACATAAAGTCTCAGTAAAAACAAAACCTACAAAAGCAAAAGAAATGAAAACAAAATCCACAAACGGAAGTAACAGCACAGGAGAGTAAGAGGAACAAAGAAAACGTCAGCACCACAAAAAAAAGCACTAGAAAATGTCAGCAACAAACTCACACCTATCAATAATTACACTGAATGTAAATGCCCTAAATGTACCCATAAAGAGACAAAGAGTGTCAGATGGATAAAAAAACAGGATCCATCAATATACTGTCTACTAGAGACAAATCTTAGAAAAAAAGATGTACACTTATTAAAAACCAAAGGATGGAAAAAATATACCAAGCAAACAGCTACCAAAAAAGTGCAGGAGTGGCAATATTAATCTCAGATAAAACAGATTTTAAAACAAAATCCACCATAAAAGACAAAGAAGGACACTATATAACGATTAAAGAGATAATCCTTCACGAAGACATAACCATAATAAACATCCATGCACCCAATGACTGGGCTCTCAAATACATAAAACAAACTCTAACAGCACTGAAAAGAGAAATTGACAGTTCCACAATAATACCAGGAGACTTCAACACACCACTCTTGGTAAAAGACAGAATATCTAGGAAGAAACTCAACAAAGATACAAAAGACCTAAAGGGCACAATCAGCCAACTTGACCTCATAGACATATATAGAACACTACAACCAACAGCTGCAAAGTACACATTCTTTTCCAATGCACATGGAATGTTCTCCAGAATAG
>NW_004449531.1:0-1197 GCF_000243295.1 Trichechus manatus latirostris
CTACCATTACTTGGTATCACCTTGCCTTCCTCTCCATTAGAAGGTTCTATACCTATGCCATTTTTTCCCTCTTTTATTGTTTTGATGTTGTTGTCATTTACTGATTAACTGCTCTGATTCCCTGGTGTACTTCTTTTGGTTTTGGATAGTCCTCGAGAGTTCATTTCCTAGATTGGTATCTGGCTGGTATAATCCTGCATCCTAGATTCTGCCTGTGAGCGGAAGTTGTTTGTCCTCAGATCGAGGAACTCCCTTTAATAATTCTTGTAAGTTTGGTTTGACTTTAACATATTCCCTTAATTTCTATTTATCTGGAAATGACTTAATTTCACCATCAAATCTGAACGACAGTTTTGCAGGATATATTATTCTTGGCTAGCAATTTTTTTTCTTTCAAGAGTTTATATATGTCATCCCATTGCCTTCTTGCCTGCATGGTTTCTGCTGACTAATCTGAGCTTAGTCTTATTGTTTCTTCTCTGTATGTGACTTCTTGTTTTTCACAAACTGCTCTCAGGATTCTTTGTTTGTCTTTGGTTTTAGCGAGTGTGATTATGATATGCCTTGGTGATTTCCTATTGGGGGTCTCTCCTATATGGGGTTCGTTGAGCTTCTTAGATGGCCAGCTCTTCGTCTTTCATGATATTGGGGGAGTTTTCTGTCAGCAGTTCTTCAATGATCCTCTCTGTATTTTCTGTTTTCTCCCCCTATTCTGGAATTCCAATTACTTGCCAATTTTTCCTTTTGATTTTATGCCACATAACTGTCAAGGTTTCTTCATTTTTCTTTGTTCTTTTTTCTGAGTTTTCCTCAAAAGAAGTTGTTTCCAAGTGTTTGTCTTCAGTTCCACTGATCCTGTCTTCCACCATTTCAAATCTGCTTCTCAGCCCTTCTATGACACTGTCCATTTCTCAAATCTTGTTGTTTCTCTTTTGGATTTCTAATTGTTGTCTTTGTATAATTTCTTGTTGTGAATTTATTTTGGCATTTTGTTCCTGCATTATTTTTCTGAATTCTTCCAATTTTTTGTCTGTATTTCCATGAATTTTTATATTTTTTCCTCATGTTTGTCAGCTTTTTGCCTCAGTTCTTGGAGAATTCTGAGTATTAGAGATTTGAATTTCCTGTCATGTAGTTCTAGTGCATTTTCTTCCACAGGGGAGTCATCTGGTGTTTTATTTTGGATGGCTACTGGAA
>NW_004449532.1:0-1230 GCF_000243295.1 Trichechus manatus latirostris
AACAGAGAGTCCCTGATGGAGCAGGAGAAAAGTGGGGTGCAGAACTCAAATTCTAGTAAAAAGACCAGACTTAATGGTCTGACTGAGACTGGAGAATCCCCGGAAAGCGTGGCCCCTGGACTCTCTGTCAACCCAGCACTAAAACCATTCCCAAGGCCAACGCTTCAGACAAAGAGTAGATTGAACTATGGGACATAAAATGATACTCGTGAAGAGTGTGCTTCTTAGCTCAAGTAGATACATGAGATTAAATGGGCAGCTCCTGTCCGGAGATAAGACGAGAAGGCAGAGAGGGTCAGGAACTGTTTGAATGGACACGGGAAATCGGAGTGGAAAGAAGGAGTGTGCTGTCACAGTATAGGGAGAGCAATTAGTGTCACATAACAATGTAAATATAAATTTTTGTATGAGAGACTAACTTGAATTGTAAACTTTCACGTAAAATACAACAATAAAAAAAAAAAAAAAGCAAAGATGTCACTTTGAGGACTTAGGTGCGCCTGACCCAAGCCATGGTATTTTCAATGCATGCGAAAGCTGGACGATGAATAAGGAAGACGAAAGAAGAATTGATGCCTCTGAATAATGGTGTTGGTGAAGAATATTGAATATACCATGCACTGCTGAAAATACGAACAAATTTGTCTTGGAAGAAGTACAGTCAGAATGCTCCGTAGAAGCAAGGGTGGTGAGCCTTCATCTCATGTACTCTGGACATGTTATCAGGAGGAACCATTCCCTGGAGAAGGATATGATGCTTGGAAAAGTAGAGAGCCAGCGAAAAAGAGCAAGACCCTCAACGAGATGGATTGACACAATGGCTGCAACAACTGGATCAAGCATAACAACGATTGTGAGGATAGTGCAGGACTGGGCCGTGTTTCGTTCTGTTGTGCATAGGGTTGCTGTGAGTCAAAACCGACTCAACAGCATCTAACACACACACATACACATACACACACACAGACATACACACATTTTAGCTGCACAAACACGTAAGTTTTGTTTTACAGTGGCCATTGTCTTTTTTTTTTTAAATTCTTTTATTTATTTATTTATTTATATTGTACTTACGGTGAAAGCTTACAGAACAAATAGTTTCTCATGAAACAGAAGTACACATGTTATTTTTGAGATCCAGGTTAACAACCCCACAACATATCAACCCTCTAACTTCTCAACCTCTTTTTTTTTTGGTGAAAATACGCATAGCCAAAGATACACCATTTC
>NW_004449533.1:0-1255 GCF_000243295.1 Trichechus manatus latirostris
TGGTTTTAGTATCAGGGTTATGGTGGCTTCATAAAATGAATTTGGAAGTATCCCTTCCTTTTCTATGTTCTGAAATAGTTTGAGTAGTACTGGTATACGCTCTTCTCTGAATGTTTGGTAGACTTCTCCAGTGAAGACATCTGGGGCAGGGCTTTTTTTTTGTTGAGAGTTTTTTTTTATTACCTTTTGAATCTCTTCTCTTGTTATGAGTCTGTTCAGATTTTCAACATCACTTTGTGATAGTTTGGGTAGGTAGTGTGTTTCTAGAAATTTATGCATTTCCTGTAAGCTTTCAAATTTGTTGGAGTATAGTTTTCCATAATATTCTGTTATAATCCTTTTTATTTCAGTTGGGTTTGTTGTACTGTCCCCCATTTCATTTCTTATTTGGGTTATTTGTGTCCTCTCCTGTTTTTCTTTTGTCAGTCTGTCCAGTGGTTTGTTGATTTTGTTGATCCTTTCAAAGAACCAACTTTTGGTTTTGTTGATTCTTTCTATTGTTTTTCTATTCTCTATTTCGTTTATTTCTGCTCTGATCTTTATTATTTCCTTTCTTCTGGTGGCTGTAGGCTTTTTTTGCTGTTCTCTATTTGTTTGAGTTGTGTAGTTAATATTTTGATTTTGTTCCTTCTGTTTTGATGTGCGCATCTATTGCTATAAATTGTCCTCTCAGGACCACCTTTGCTGTGTCCCAGAGGTTTTGTTATGATGTATTTTCATTCTTGTTTGATTCTAGGAATTTTTTTGATTCCATCTCTGGTGTCTTCTGTTACCCAGTGTTTGTAAGCACGGTGTTACTCAGTTTCCATGTAATTGATTTTTTTTCCCTTGCTCTTTCTGTTGTTAATTTCTACCTTGATGGGTTGTGGCCAGAGAAGATACTTTGTATTATCTCAACGTTTTGGATCTCCTTGAGGATTGCTCTGTGGCCTAAGATGTGGTCTCTTCTGGAGAATGGTTCTATGTACCTTGGAAAACAATGTGTACTTTGCAGCTGTTGGGTGTAGTGTTCTATATATGTCTGTGAGGTCACGTTGGCTGATTGTGCCCTTGAGGTCTTCTGTATCTTTGTTGAGTCTCTTTTTAGATGTTCTGTCCTTTATTGAGAGTGGTGCATTGAAGTCTTCTGCTATTATAGGGGTTATCTGCGTTTTTTTCACTTGCATAATTATTTTGAGGTTCATCCATATTGTTGCATTTATTAATAGTTTATTCCTTTTTATTGCTTAGTAATATTCTATTGTGTGGCTATATC
>NW_004449534.1:0-1255 GCF_000243295.1 Trichechus manatus latirostris
CAATGAAGAAAGACAAAAAGGGAAAAAGAGGGAAAAGAAAACAAAAAAATTAAAAAAAAAAAGAACAAGAAAGGTCCCCCAAAAAAACAGAAAAAAAAAAAACAACAAAAAAAGAAATGCCTTCAGGGATCCCTCTGCACGTCTGTGGAAGCTGAAGGGGAGTTCCTTGCCACACAGCTCTGCCTGGCCAGAAAGGGCTCCCAGCTCAAGAAAAGGAAAAGAAAACAAACAAAGAATTCAAAACGAACAAATGAACAAAAGCCCCGGGATCCCACCAGCGTGGTACCCCAGACAGGGAAGCAGCTCCACACTCGAATGGAGCTCCGCAGCCCCTCAGGAAGAAGCAAAGATGGCATACAGAGCCAGGCACTTGAGCGAAAGGAGTGGGAGGCAGTGAGAGGCAAGCAAGAAATCAAAAGAAGCAGATAAAAAAAAAAGCAACACTGGCAGCCAACAAATGGCACTCAGAGATCCAACTAGTGCGGGCTGGTTTCTGTACAAGAGACTGTGTCCGTGGGAAGCAGAGGAGACCGAGTGTGGGTGAAGATGGGTAGAGAGTGGGAAAGCGTGTATCACAAATTGCCAGCGCTCTGCAGCCCCTCAGGAAGGAGCAAAGACGGCGCAAGGGGCAGGCACTTGAGGGGGAGGTAGTGAGAGGCAAGTGAGAAGTCAAAAGAAGCAGAAAAAAGTAAGCAACAGTAGCAGCCAACAAATGGCACTCAGACAGCCAGCTAGTGCAGGCTGGTGTTTTTAGACAAGAGACTGTCCACGGGAAGTGGAGGGGGCCGAGTGTGGGTGAAGAAGGGTAGAGAGTGGGAAAGCATACATCACAAATTGCCGGCACTCTGCAGCCCCTCAGGAAGAATCAAAGATGGCACACGGAGAGAGGCACTCGAGCGAAAGGAGGGGTAGATGGCAAGAGGCAAGGAAGAAATCAAAAGAAATGGAAAAAAGCAACACCAGCAGCCAACAAATGGCACCCAGAGAGCTGCCCACTTGGGTGTGTGGAATCCAAGCAGCCAGCGCTTCCTGGTCAAGAGACCGTGGCCACGGGAAGCAGAGGAGGCCAAGCCGGGGCGAAGAGGGGTGGGGGGTGGGAAAGGGCACACCACAAATTACCGGTTGTTTTGTGTCCTGCTGGACGCTCTGTGAGGCTGCTTTCTCGTACCCCCATTTGCTGGTCTCCGATAGGGGTCCAAGATGGTGGATCCGCGCTGCGTTAGCTAGTAGGGGACCTCTGCATGAATCTCTCCTC
>NW_004449535.1:0-1255 GCF_000243295.1 Trichechus manatus latirostris
AGCACAATTCTACTCTGACACACATTGGGTTACCATGAGTTGGAATTGACTCAATGGCACCTGGTATTTTATAGGTAGATTAGGGGCAAAGACAAAGGACTGCTTATCTCTGTGAAGGGATGAGATAAGAAGGTCAATGACAGCTTATAGAGGAGATGATGCCTGTGCTATATCTTGAAGAATAAATAAGAGTTTGCAGGTGGAAAAGCTGGGAAGAATATCGGAAGGGAAGAGCCTCTACAGGCACAGAGGCATGAGAAAGCAGGTGCCTTCAATAACAACAAGCATTTCAATATGGCTAGAGAGTGGAGTATGTGTTAGAAAGTCTGCTAGAAAAATATGAAAATCATGAAACACTGATCAAGAAGCTCATCTTTATTCAGAAGGCAGTGGAGAGTATTAACAAGCAAGAAACAGAAATCGGCTTGACTGGACTTGCATTTTAGGAAGATGTAAGGAAACTACACCCTGCTATTATCTGTGCTGCTCTTGTATACAGGTTGACCATGGATTTTGGAAGGAGCCCTGGTGGCACCATGGTTAAGCACTCAGCCGCTAACTAAAAGGTTGGCGATTCGAACCCACCAGAAACTCCAAGGGAGAAAAGACCTGGCGACCTGCTCCCTTAAAGATTACAGCCTTGGAAACCCTATGGGGAAGTTCTACTCTGTCCTATAGGGTTGCGATGAGTCGGAATCGACTCAATGGCACACAACATCATTTTTGGATGTGGTTTTCATATTGAAACCACAGGACTAAGCCACACCCTTCGAGGTAGGGGTGGAGTTGCCCTGAAGGGGGTGGAGTGCCAGTATCAATCCTCTTGGAAAGACTGAGATCCTAGGACAGAAATTGAGGACTTACTAGAATAAGATACCATCTCACCCCAACAAGGCTAGCATTAATCCAAAAAACACAAAATAATAAACTTTGGAGAGGTTGTGGAGAGACTGGAACACTTATACACCGCTGATAGGAATGTAAAATGGTACAACCACTTTGGAAATCGATTTGGCACTTCCTTTAAAAGCTAGAAATAGAAGTACCATACGATCCAACAATCCCACTCCTTGAAATATATCCTAGAGAAATAAGAGTCAACACGTGAATAGATATATGCATACACATGTTCACTGTAGCACTGTTCATGATAGCAAAAAGATGGAAACAACCTAGGTGCCCTTCAACGGATAAATGGATAAACAAATTATGGTATATTCACACAATGGAATACTACGCAATGATAAAGAACAAC
>NW_004449536.1:0-1255 GCF_000243295.1 Trichechus manatus latirostris
ATTATTTTTTAATTTTTTTAAAATTAATTTATTATTTCTTCCTTTTTTTTTTTCTCCAATTTTTGGTTTCTTGTCTCTCCACTCCAATGGTAAGCTCCCTCAGCATTTTTTTTTGCTCCTGTTTCTCTCTCCTCTCTCTCTTCTTTTCCATACCCAACCTAGCTACAGACATCACAACCTCCCCTCCCCCTACCTCCTGCCTATCTGCACCATGTGCTGAACATTTCACTCCTGAGCAGTACAGGCATGACCTACTGGAACCTGCCCTGTGCTAACCACTGGCTCATCTTGTCAGCTCGAGTACATTCCACAAACAACCCATCCCAGCCCCTCCACTTCAGCTGGACCTGCCCTGCTACACCATAGCTGAGCAACTGGCCCTGCCCATTGGACAAAGAGGTGAAAAATATCTTGTCCACAGATGAGCAAAAAGCAAGGAACACACAGTCTGCCTGCTCAGACATAACCAAATAAAACAATAAAGTAGGATGAAACAAACAAATCTACAATCAATAAATGAAGAAAATAACTACTGAATGTCCCGAAGACAGCAGACAATATCAAAATATATTAAAAAAAAGGACAGGATGGTTCCAGTAGGCATCCAAAATAAAATATCAGATGACTTTCCAGTAGAAGAAAGGCACTAAAACTACCTGATAGGGAATTAAAATCTCTAATATTCAGAGCTATCCAAGAGTTGAAGCAAAAAGCAGACAAAAAAGAGGAAAAAATAGACAAATTTATGGAAAAGGCAGATAAATTCATGGAAAATACAGACAAAAAAAGGTAAGAATTCAGGAAAATAACACAGGAAAAAATGTCAAAATAAATTCACAACTAGAAATCAAACAAACAAACAAAAAAAACAATTAGAAATCTAAAAGACAAACAACAAGATTTCAGAAAAGGACAGTGTCATAGAAGGGCTGAGGAGCAGCTTTGGAACAATGGAAGACAGGATCACTGAAATTGAAGACAAACACTTGGTGTCTTAGTCATCCAGTCTGCCACAACAGAAATACCACAAGTGGATGGTTTTAACGAAGAGAAGTTAATTTCCTTACAGTAAAGTAGGCTAAAAGTCCAAATTCAGGGTGTCAGCTCCAGGGGAAGGCTTTCTCTCTCAGCCTTCTCATCAGTGTTCCCCCAGACTAGGAGCTTCCCGGCGCAGGGACCCTGGTCCAAAGGACGCGCTCTGCTCCCAGCACTGCTTTCTTGATAGTATGAGGTCCCCCAGTCTCACTGCTCACTT
>NW_004449537.1:0-1255 GCF_000243295.1 Trichechus manatus latirostris
TTTATAAACCCTTAAAATAATGAATATTTTTAAATAGCATTTTTTTTCTCACTATAAAAGCAACTGATGTTGGTTGGAAAACTCCTAAAGAATAAAAGAAAGAAAAAACCCTCAATTTCACTACCCAGGGAGACCCTGGCTGGTGCAAATGGTTTGGTGCTGGACTTCAACTGAAAGGTTGGTGGTTCAAATCCTCTCAGAGATGCCTCGGAAGTAATGCCTGGCCATCTGCTTCCAAAAGGTCACAGCCTTGAAAACCCTATGGAGCAGTTCTACTCTGCACACACAGGGTCACCATGAGTCAGAATTAACTCCACAGCAACTAACAACAACTCACTCTACCCAAAGGAACTATTTGTTAAGATTTCGATACATATTTTTCAAGTATATTTAAATATATATTTTTAAATTGGTATTAAATTGAACAGATATTTTGAAATGAGATTTAACAATGTATATTTTGAAATCAATATTTTATAACATATCTACTTTTTATGTTATTATTCTTCTATATCATAATGTTAAATGCTGTCCTACTGACATACCATAATGTATTTAATGGATTACCAGCTATTAAACTTTAAAATTACTTCCAATTTTTTGCATTTTAAAATAATACTATGATAAACAGCTCTGAAATACTTCATTGGAAACTTTCATAATCATTTTCTTTTTTTTTATTGTGCTTTAAGTGAAAGTTTACAGTTCAAGTCAGTTTCTCATACAAAAATTTATCCACACATTGCTATGTGACCCTAGCTGCTCTCCCTATAATGTGACAGCACACTCCTCCTTTCCACCCCGGACTTCCCATGTCCATTCAACCAACTCCTATCCCTTTTTGCCTTCTTATCTCACCTCTGGACAGGAGCTACCCATTTAGTCTCATGTATCTACTTGAGCTAAAAAGCACTCTCTTCACGAGTATCATTTGATGTCTTACAGTCCAGTCTAATCTTTGTCTGAAGAGTTGGCTTAGGGAATGGTTTCTTTTCTGGGCTAACAGAGAGTCCAGGAGCCATGTCTTCCGGGGTCGCTCCAGTCTCAGTCAGACCATCAAGTCTGGTCTTTTTACTAGAATTTGAGTTCTGCACCCACTTTTCTTCAGTTCTGTCAGGTACTTTCTGTTGTGTTCCCTGTCAGGGCAGTCATTGGAGGTAGCCAGGTACCATCTAGTCCTTTTGGTCTCAGGCTGATGGAGTCTCTGGTCTGTGTGGCCCTTTCTGTCTCTTGGGCTAATATTTTCCTTGTGTCT
>NW_004449538.1:0-1203 GCF_000243295.1 Trichechus manatus latirostris
TTTATCTTCAATGTCACTAACTCTGATTTCTACTGTATCAATTCTGCTCCTATCACTTTCTACTGAGTTGTCTAATTCTGAAATTTTCTTGTTAATCTTCTGGATTTCTGATTGCTGTCTGTCTATGGATTCTTGCAGCCTATTAAAATTGTCATTATGCTCTTTAATAACTTTTTTAAGTTCTGCTACTACTTTGTCTCTGTGTTCTCTGGCAGTATCTATGTCTTGACGAATTTCCTTTTTAATTTCTTGAAGAGCTTTTGATGTTAATCTTTTGTATTCTGCCTCTCATAATTCTCTTCCTCCAGAGAATTTACTGCTTTTTTATTTTGGGAGCTTTCTGAAGCCATCATGGACTGCCTCTTTATGTGATTTGATATTGACTGTTGTCTCTAAGCCATCAATAAGTTATTATAATTTTTTTTATATTTGTTTAGTGTGTCCTAGCTTCTTGTTCTGTTTTCTTTTGACATGCCCAAATAGGCTGCTCGTGTGCACTAGTTTGATTATTGGTGCCTTCGAAGCTCTAACATCCTGTCACAAGGTAGTTAGTTCTGTAACTAAGCATGTGCACCCAGGAGTCCATTAAATTTTCCTGTATGGATTCAGCTCAGGTGTCCAGGCAGTCGGAAACCAACTGTGTGGTGCAGGCTCTCACCTATAGTCCTAGACAAGCTTGGGTGATTGGTGGAGGCAGAGGTATCTGGCTGCAGTAGGGGGTCATATGCTGAGCTAGGCAGGGGTCTGACAACTGCTTCTGAGTGTCTGAAAGGAAAACATGTTCCTGTTCCTTAGAGCGAGTATGTAGGTGAGTTTTGCAGCTGGACTATGAGCACCCTACTATGTTGGCTGTAAAGACTTGGGGCATCACGTATTCTTGGACCCCTGTAGCAGGTGGCTAGGTGGCATGGTTGGAGCCACTAGTCCTCAAGCCCCTGATGTGGACAGGTAAGGTGCCTGCTTAAAAGGCAGAGCAGTGTCAAGCGTCACAAATATGCCACTTCACAGCTGAAACAGTGGAAGGTAGACTTCAGTTGTTTACCCTGTTGTACTGTGGTAGTGAGGGCTTATGCTGTCGAGATGGGTCCGCACAAGTCTATACAGGGGTGGCAGGTGCTCAAAGTCTGCAGACCCCTTGTGCCTGTGCTTAGGCAAAGGAGCTGTGCCAACCCTGAGTTCCTGGCTTAGCTGAGCCAATAGCTA
>NW_004449539.1:0-1254 GCF_000243295.1 Trichechus manatus latirostris
TAAAAAAATAAAATTTTCATCATAACTCTCAGAAAATTAGAAAACAAAAAACAAATACGTGAGCCCTTTCAAAAAGCCTCTTTGTAAAGTGACAAATTTAAAAAACTGACTAAACCAAGTGTTGGCAAAAATGTGGAGCAACTGGAATTCTCATACACTATTGGTGGGGACATCAAGTAAGAAAACCACTTAGAAAAACATTTGGCAGTTTCTTACAAATTTATATACACACCTACAACACAGCTCACTCATTCAACTCCTAGAGAAATGAAAGCGTATGTCCACAAAAAGACTTGTGTATGAATGCTCATTGCAACTTTATTTGTAATAGACAAAATCTGTAAAGAATGCAAAAATTCATCAGCAGGTGACTGGAGAAACAAATTATAGTATATCTATACAACAGAAAAGTACTTAAAAATAAAATGGCATGAACTATTGATACATGAAACAGCATAGATGAATCTCAAAATAATTATGCTATGTGAAAGAAGTCAAACAAAGAACAATGCATAATGTCACGCCTCCATTATTCCAGAAAATGCAAATTAAACTAGTGGTTGCCTGAGGATGGGTGGGGTATCAAAGAGGAAAGAGAGGGAAGGACTGCAAAACGGCATGCGGAATCATTTAGGGATGAAAAATACGTTCATTATTTTGAGTGCAGTGATGCCTCACAGGTGTGTGTGTGTGTGTGTGTGTGCATCTTAAACATGAGCAGTTTATTGTATATTGTCAATTATACCTCAACAATTTCTTTTTAAAAAGTTGAATTAAAGATCTAAATGTAAAACAGCAAAGTTTGAACATTTAAATGAACAAAAATAGGGTTTACAATCATAAAAGTGAAAGCTGGAGCTTTTGAATATATTATTTTTTATTTTGTAAAACAGAAGTCACAACACACCAAAGCACAGACTGGGAGAATAGAAGCTTTTTTCTAAAATAAGCAACTTCTACAATGAATTTTTTTTAAAAAAAAGCATAATTTTAAAATAGGCACAGGACATAAGTAGGCAATTCACAGAACAGGAATCAAAAGTGGTTTCAAAAATGCTGAAAAGATGCTCACTCTCACTGTTAACCAATGGAAATTAAATTATCATGATACATAATAGACTGATAAGAATTTTTTAAATTCTGACAAAATAAAACATTGGCAAAGATATGAAACTTATACTTTCTAGGATAATAATGTAAATTGGTTTAACTATTTTCAAGTTATTGTTGTATCTTTTAAATTTGAAAAGGTAC
>NW_004449540.1:0-1254 GCF_000243295.1 Trichechus manatus latirostris
TATTTCACACTTACAGAACATGTCAATTCAGCCGTATTTCAAGTGCTCAATAGCCACACATGCTTAATGGCTACCACATTGAATGATGCAAATCAAATGAATGAAACCAACCGTGATGTCTGACTCATGGCAACTTTATATAAAACAGAAAGAAGTATTTCCTTGTCCTGCGTTGTCTTCACGATTGCTAGCATGTTGAAGTCCATCCCTGTGGTCAGTGTGCCAATCCATCTCACCAAAGGTCTCCCTCACCCTCACTGATCCTCCACTTCACCAGACATGATCTCTTCCTCCAGTGCTTGATAGCTCCTGATGGTGTGTCCAAAGCAAGTGATTTCAACAATGTTGTAGTTGTGATCTATAACGTTTTCATTGGCTAATTTTCCAAAGTAGATCACCAGGCCCTTCTTCCTAGTCTGTCTTAGTCTGGAACCTCTGCTGAAACCTGTCCACCATGAATGACCCTGCCGGTATCTGAAATACTGGTGGCATAGCTTCCAGCATCACAGCAACATGCAAATTACCACAGAATGACAAACTGACAGATGAATGGTGGATATGCTTAAAAAGTGTTAGTGAGACCTTAAATGGAAATCAGCTAACTGGTTTTTGACATAAGTTTTTACGCAGTTTTGTTTTTTGTTTTTTATTGTTTGTTTTGTTTTGTTTTATTTTCCTGAGCTCTTGGTCAGCTAGCAGTTTCCTTTCTGTGGCTTACAAAAGAAGTTGAGATAAAACTGACTTAACAACTGAATTTTGTTTCACATGATGTTCCACAGACACCGACCTAGAACTCTAAACTCATTTACAGGTGTTTGGAAAGTTTGACTCAGGGATAGATTTTTTTCTGCTTCACAAATAATGAAGACCACAATAAGTCTGATAGACTGAGTTGTGAGGTAACTGTAAATGACTGACAATATGAGTCCCTGTTACTCTGTAAGTAGACATAAGATTATTTACCTTTACATTACAGTTGAGGAAACGGAGGGAAAAGTATTTTTTTAGGTTAAACAAATAATTTGTATTATATTGATGTTTGGGTCTCCTGGTTCCCAGTCCAGTTCACTGAAGGTCCAGATCGTTGAAATCTGATTATCTGTCGTGGTTGGCATGTTGACACTAGAATCACGTACTAAGGCTTCTTGGCATGGATATGTAAACAAGCTCTAATATATGACCCAGAGGTTCCCCACCACTTCATTTACAATCAATAATCACTTAGAGCTCCCACCACTGTATGCCAAGTGCTCA
>NW_004449541.1:0-1254 GCF_000243295.1 Trichechus manatus latirostris
GGAGGACATTATGCTGAGTGAAATAAGTCAATCACAAAAGGACAAATATTGTATGAGACCTCTATTGTAAAAACCCATGAAAAAGTTTACACACGAAACAATCTGATGGTTACGAGGGAAGGGAGGGGTGGGGGAGAAACACTAAAAAGACGAGATAAATGGTAACTTCGGTGAAGGGTAAGACAGTACGCAGTACTGGGGAAGCCAGCACACCTTGTACAAGGAAAGGTCATGGAAGCTCCATAGACACATCCAAACTCCCTGAGGGACCGAATTGCTGGGTTGAGGGCTGTGGGGACCATGGTCTTGGGGAACATCTAGCTCAGTTGGCATAACATGGTCTATAAAGAAAAAATTCTACATTCTACCTTGGTGAGTAGCATTTGGGGGTCTTAAAAGAATGTAAGAGGCCATCTAAGATACTCCACTGGTCTCACCCCTTTGGGAGCAAGGGAGAATGAAGAAAACAAGATAGAAGGAAAAGATTAGTCCAAAGGACTAACGGACCACAACTACCACGGCCTCCACCAGACTGAGTCTAGTACAACTAGAAAGTGCCCGGCTACCACCACTGACTGCTGTGACTGGGATCACAACAGAGAGTCCCAGACAGAGCTGGAGAATAATGTAGAACAAAATTCTAACTCACAAAAAAAGACCAGACTTACTGGTCTGACAGAAACTGGAGAAACCTTAAGAGTATGGCCCCCGGATACCCTTTTAGCTTAGTAATGAAGTCACTCCCGAGATTCACTGTTCAGCCAAAGATTAGACAGCCTCATAAAACAAAATGAGACCAATGGGGCACAACAGTCCAGGGACAAGGACTAGAAGGCAGGAGGGGACAGGAAATCTGGTAATAGAGTACCCAAGATTGAGAAGGGACAGTGTTGACATGTGGGGTTGTTAACCATTGTCATAAAACAATATGTGTACTAACTGTTTAATGAGAAACTATAAACCTTCATCTAAAGTAAAATAAATAAGACCAGATTTACTGGCCTGACAAAGACTGGAGAAACCCCAGGTGTATGGCCCCTGGACACCCCTTTAGCTCACTAATGAAGTCACTCCCAAGGTTCACCCTTCAGCCAAAGATTAGATAGGCCCATAAAAAAAAAACACGAAAGGGGTGCAACAGCCCAAGGACAAGGACTAGAAGGCAGGATTGGACAGAAAAACTGGTCATAGGGAACCCAAGGTCAAGAAGGGATAGTGTTGACATGTCGTGGGGTTGTTAACCAATGTCATAAA
>NW_004449542.1:0-1188 GCF_000243295.1 Trichechus manatus latirostris
CAAAACCAAAAGAAATACAACAGGGAATCAGAGCAGTTAATCTCTAAATGACAACAACGTCAGAACAATACAAGGGAATAAATGGTATAGGCATAGAACCTTCTAATGGAGAGGAAGGCAAGGGAATACCAAGTAATAATAGACTGGTTCAAAGTTAGAAAGATCAGGGTATATTTCACAGTAACCACAATTAAAGTTAACAAACCTACTCATCAACATAAAGAGGAAAAACATAAAGTCTTAGTAAAAACAAAACCTAGGAAAACAAAAGAAATGAGAAAATAATCCACATACAAAAGGAATTCAGCACAGGGGAGTAAGAGGAACAAAGAAAACATCAGCAGCACAAAAAAAAAGCACTACAAAATGACAGCAATAAACACACACCTATCAATAATTACATTGAATGTAAATGGCCTAAATGTACCCATAAAGAGATGGAGAGTGACAGAATAGATAAAAAAACAGAATCCATGCTGTCTACAAGAGACACACCTTAGAAACAAAGATGTAAATTTATTAAAAATCAAAGATTGGAAATAAATATATCAAGCAAACAGCTACCAAAAAAGAGCAGGAGTGGCAGTACTAATCTCCGATAAAACAGACTTTAAAACAAAATCTCCATAAAAGATAAAGAAGGATACTATATAATGATTAAGTGGACAATCCATCATGAAGACGTAACCATAATAAACATCTACGCACCCAAGGACAGTGCTCCAAAATACATAAAACAAACTCTAACAGCACTGAAAAGAGAAATTGACAGTTCCACAATAATACTAGGAGACTTCAACACACCACTCTCAGTAAAGGACACAACATGTAAAAAGAAACTTAACAAGGATACAGAAGACCTAAGGGGCAGAAGCAGACAACTGGACCTCATAGATACATGTAGAACACTCCACCCTACAGCTGCAGGGTACACATTCTTTTCCAGTGCACGTGGAATGTTCTCCAGAATACACAACATCTTAGGCCACAGACCAGTCCTCCACAAGATCCAAAACACTGAGATAATGCCACGTATCTTCTCTGACCACAACACCATCAAGGTAGAAATTAACAACAGGAAGAGCAAGGAAAAAAATCAATTACATGGAAACTGAATAACACCCTGCTTACAAACCACTGCGTAATACAAGAAATCAGAGATGGAATCAAAAAATTCCTAGAATCAAA
>NW_004449543.1:0-1162 GCF_000243295.1 Trichechus manatus latirostris
CCAAAGCAATTTACAAATGCAATGCAATCCCGATCCAAATACTAACAACATTCTTTAAAGAGATGGAAAAACTAATCATTAACTTTATATGGAAAGGGAAGAAGCCCTAGATAAATAAAGCACTACTGAAGAAGATGAAGAAAGTAGGAGGACTCACACTACCAGACCTCAGAACCTACTGTACAACTATGGTACTCAAAACAGCCTGGTACTTGCACAACGACAGATACATTGACTAATGGAACAAAATTGAGAACTCAGATGTAAATCCATCCACTTACGGTCACCTGATCAACAAGGGCCAAAGTCCATCAAATGGGGAACAGACAGTCTTTTTAACAAAATAGTGCTGGCAAAACTGGATGTACGTCTGCAAAAAATTAAACAGGACCCGTACCTCACACCACGTACAAAAACTAATTCAAAACAGATCAAAGACCTAAATATAAAGCCAAAAACTATAAAGTTCATAGAAGAAAAAACAGGATCAATGCTAGAGGCCCTATTACATGGCATTAACAGGGTACAAACCATAACCAACAACACACAAACTCCAGAAGATAAACTAGATAACTGGGATCTTCTAAAAATTAAAAACTTATGCTTATCAAAAGACTTCACCAAAAGCGTAAAAAGAGAACCTACAGACTGGAAAAAAATTTTTGGACATTGTAAGTCAGACAAAGGTCTAATATCTAAAATCTACAAGAAAATTCAACACCTCTACAACAAAAAGACAAATAATCCAATTAAAAAATGAGCAAAGGAAATGAACAGACACTTCACCAAAGAAGACATTCAACCACCCAACAGATACATGAGGAAATGCTCGCGATCACTAGCCATTAGAGAAATGCAAATGAAAGCCACAATGAGATACCATCTCACTGCAGCATTACTGGCACGAATCAAAAAAACTGGAAATGACAAATGCTGGAGAGGCTGCAGGAAGATCGGAACTCTTATGGACTGCTGGTGGGAATGCAAAATAATACAACCATTTTGGAAATCGATATGGCACTTCCTTAGAAAGCTAGAAATAGAAATACCATACTATCCAGCAATCTCACTCCTAGGAATATATTCTAGAGAAATAAGAGCCATCACACGAATAGATATATGCACACCCATGTTCATGGCAGCATTGTTTACAAGAGCAAAA
>NW_004449544.1:0-1253 GCF_000243295.1 Trichechus manatus latirostris
GTTCCTGTTTTAAAAGGTACGTTCATAATTTTAAAAAAGGACTGAAATTAATACTTTAGAGATCTTAAAAATGTAAGATTTTTTTTTTTTCTTTTTTGAGGGGTAAAGGTTGTGCAGCCAACTCATTGGTAAGTTACTAAACTGGCAAGACATCTTTAAGTTCACATTAGGTACAGCAAGGTTTTTTAAAAGGTTAAACTGTTTAATGAGAAATACTGTTTTAAACTTGTACGTAGCTCTCACCAAAAACTTCAGAGTCTACTTTACAATTTCATAAAGCCATAAAAAGCAAAACACTATACAGCTAAACATCTGTTATGGACTGAACTGTGTCCCCCAAAAATATGTGTCGTAAATCCTAACCTCTATACCTGTGGTTATAATCCCATTTGAGAACAGGGGTTTCTTTGTTATGCTAATGAGACAGTATTAGTGTACGGAGTGTTTTAAGTCTTTTGAGATTTAAAGGAGCAGATTAAGCAAGCAGCAGGAAGAGAGGGGGAAGATGGATGCCACACCACATGAAGATCAACAAGGAACTGAGAAAACAAGCGAGAAGAGAGAAGGACCTTCCCCCAGAGCGAGAAAGCCTTCTCCTAGAGCCGGTGCCCTGAATTCAGACTTCTAGACTCCTAAACCGAGAAAATAAATTTGTTTGTTAAAGCCACCCACGTGTGGTATTTCTGTTATAGCAGCACTAGATAACTAAAACAATATCCATCTGCAAAAAAAAGAAATTTAAGATAAAATAATTTAAAAACAAGGCCAAGCAAAAACTGATTGGGCTATTTAAAAAGCATCAATGGGCAAATCTTTAATAATCTCTAAATACTATCACACACCCTGAAGTACTGTGGATTCCTAGAGAAGTTGATAAAGAGCTAGTTTACAGGTGTTTTAATGAGGCAATGATTAACAAGGAAGAGAAGTTTAGGGGTACTCCCTACTATTTTCTAAATAGACTTAGTAATTTTTTTTTTCCCCATACAAAAATTTATACATTGTTCTGTGACTCTAACTGCTCTCCCCAGATTGTGACAACACACTCCTCCTTTCCACCCCTGATTCCCCATGTCCATTCAACCAGCTCCTAACCCTCTCTGCCTCCCCATCTCACCTCCGGACAGAAGCTGCCCATTTAGTTTCTTGTATCTACCTGAGCTAAGAGGCACATTCCTCACGAGTATCACTTTATGTCCCAAAGTCCAGTCCAATCCCTTAGACTTGGCAATTTTTTTAAAGCACACAATTTA
>NW_004449545.1:0-1253 GCF_000243295.1 Trichechus manatus latirostris
TGGGTTTCTTGCAGTAGTGTTTTGTAGTTTTCTTTGTATAGGTCTTTTGCATCCCTGGTTAGATTTATTCCTAAGTATTTTTTTTAGGAGCTATTATAAACAATATTGTTTTCCTGATTTCCTTTTCATCATTCTCTTTACTGGTTTTTAGGAATCCAACTGATTTTTGTATGTTTATCTTGTATCCCGCTACTCTGCTGAATCTTTCCATTAGTTCCAGTAGATTTCTGGTGGAGTCTCTAGGTTTTTCTATGCATAGTATCATATTATCTGCAAACAGGGACAGTTTAACTTCTTCATTACTAATTTGGCTGCCCTTTATTTCTTTTTCTTACCTTATTGCTCTAGCTAGAACTTCCAGTACAATGTTAAATAGGAGTGGTGATAAAGGGCATCCTTGTTCCTGTTCTCAAGGGGAATGTTTTCAGCCTCTCTCCATTAAGAATGATGTTGACTGTTGGTTGCATAGATGCTCTTTATTATGTTGAGAAATTTCCCTTCTATACCTATTTTATTGAGACTTTGTATCAGGAATGGGTGTTGGACTTTGTCCAATGCCTTTTCTGCATCAATTGATCTTTTCTTTCCTTTTATTTATGCGGTGGATTATGTTGACTGATTTTCTAATGTTGAACCATTCTTGCATACCCGGTATGAATCCTAATTTGTTGTGCTGTATTTTTTTTTTTTTTTTTTGATATGATGCTGAATTCTACTGGCTAGAATTTTGTTGAGAATTTTTGCATCTATATTCATGAGACATATTGATCTGTAATTTTTTGTGTGTGTGTGTGGCATCTCTGCTTGGTTTTGGTATCTGGGTTATGCTGGCCTCATAGAATGAATTCGGAAGTGTCGCTTCCCTCTCTATGTTCTGAAATATTTTTAGTAGTACTGGTACAAGCTCTTCTGTGAATGTTTTGTAGAATTCTCCAGTGAAGCCATCTGGTCCAGGGCTTTTTTTTTGTTGGGAGATTTTTTTTTAAGTTACCTTTTCAATCTCTTCTCTTGTTATGGGTCTGTTCAGATTTTCAACATCACTTTGCTGCAGTTTTGGTGGGTAGTGTGTTTCTAGAAATTTATCAGTTCCGTGTAGGTTGTCAAATTTTTTGGAGTATAGATTTTCATAATACTGTTATGATCCTTTTTATTTCAGTTGGGTCTGTTGTAATGTCACCCATTTCATTACTTATTTGAGTTATTTGCATCCTCTCCTGTTTTTCTTTTGTCAGTCTGGTCAGTGGTTTGTCGAT
>NW_004449546.1:0-1134 GCF_000243295.1 Trichechus manatus latirostris
TGTAAAAACCCATGAAAAAGTTCACACACAAAAAGTAACAATCTTTGTTGGTTACCTAGGATGGGAAGGTTGGGGGGAAATACTAAATAAGCAATAGATAAGTGGTATCTTGGATGAAGGGTGAGAGTACACAATACTGGGGAAACTAGCACAACTTGTACAAGGAAAGGTCATGGAAGCTCCACAGACACATCAAAACTCCCTGAGGGACTGAATTGCTGGGCACAGGACTGTGGGGACCATGGTCTCAGGGAATATCTAGCTCAATTGGCATAACACAGTTTATAAAGACAGTGTTCTACATTCTACCTTGGTGAGTAGCTTCTGGAGTCTTAAAAGCCTGTGAGCACCCATCTAAGATACTCCACTCATCCCTTCGGGAGCAAGGGAGAGTGAAGAGAATAGGATACAAGGGAGAGATTAGTCTGAAGGACTAATGGACCACAGCTACCAAGGCCTGCACCAGACTGAGTCCAGTACAGCTAGACGGTGGCCGGCTACCACCACTGACTACTCTGGCTGGGATCATAACAGAGCGCCCTGGACAGAGCTGGAGAAAAATGTAGAACAAAATTCTAACTCACAAAAAAAGACCACCTTACTGGCCTGACAGAGACTGGAGAACCCTGAGAGTATGGCCCCTGGACACCCTTTTAGCTCAGTGGTTAACTCATTCCCGAAGTTCACCATTCAGCTGGGGATTTACAGCCTCGTAAAACAAAACAGGACTAATAAGGCACAGCAGTCCAGGGTCAAGGACTAGGAGGCAGGAGGGGAAGGAAAGCTGGTGATAGGGAACCCAAAGTTGAGTAAGGATAGTGTTGATGTGTTGTGAGGTAGTTAACAATTGTCATAGGGCAACATGCATACTAACAGTTTAATGAGAAATTATTTTGTTCCATAAACATTCATCTAAAGTGAGAATAGCAGCACAATTGGAAGAGTGCAGTCGATGTCACTGAACTGTGCATGTAGAAATTCTTGAAATGGTGAATCTTTGGCTATGTGTATTTTCACCAAAAAAAAAAAAAAGGGGGTCCAGAAGGGAGAGGGTTGACATTTCGTGGGGTTGTTAACCAATGTCAAAAATCAGTATGTGTACTACCGTTTCATGAGAAACTATTTGTTCTGTAA
>NW_004449547.1:0-1227 GCF_000243295.1 Trichechus manatus latirostris
AGTAGCTAAGAGTGTGGATTGTAGAGTCAGGCTGCTTGGGTTCAAATCCTAGTTCTGCTACTTATTAATAACATCAAAGAGTTTCTTCCCCTCTACGTGTCTCAGGTTTCCTTATCTGTATAATGAGAATACTAATTGTGCCTAACTCATACAATTGTTGTGAGGATTAAATGAGACATGCAAGTGAAGTGTCTAGAACATTGCCTGACCCATGGTTAGTACTCAAGAGATGCCAACTCCATTATTATTCTTAGAGATTTAGTTTTTTGTTGCTGTTACTCTTTTGTTTTGCTTTTCTATCAGAGAACACTTATTTATTCTATGCGTATGTATTGAGTACTTACAGTGTGCAAAACACTGACATATTTACCAAGGATAATAGGATGAACAAGATAAAGAATAAACTCACATTGATAGAGCTTACATTCTGGCAGACATACTTGAGCTTACTACTTTCCTCAGCTCCCTACCATCCTCACCATTTGATCAAAAGAGCCCTTGTTTAGTTCCCAAGGTTATGATGCTTCTAACTTTCCCTTAGTCCCATACTCCCAGTATGGAAAACAGTGAATACAATCCAGGAAACTTGAATTGAAATTCTAAGGAGACAGTGTAACCTAGAGAAAAACCCACAGACTTTGAAATAAGAAAGACCTTGGTTCACCGTCCGGGTCTATCATTTATCAGTTGGCTGACTTTGAATCACTGTCTTTCCTGAGCTCCAATTTCCTACTTTATAGAATCAGTATAATAATACCCACCATTTAAGATCATTGTGTAAATCAATTGAAATAAATATTTAAAGTGCCTGGCATCTAGTTACACACCCAATAAATGTAAGCTATTATTGTTTTTATGAAGAGTATATATTTGTTAGATACATCAAAGAATTTACAATACAGCATCCTAGAACGCTACCCCATGATCCTGCTCCACCAAAATTAGAATTAATTATTTAAATTTATTAAAAGTACATTAGCTAATTTTGAAAACCTAATGAATTATGTGCTCTTTAATAGAAAACATTTAATAACTCTTAATGAGGTTTAAATATATAAACTAATATTTTGACATAAAATCTCTATGTCTCATAAAACAAAGCAAAAACTTCCACTTATGACATCTATAAGAAAGTTCACATCCTGCTCATGTTTTTTTGCTGATTCTTTTCCCTGGTTTTCTTCTCACCAATGTCAGCATTCACAACTAGGCATTTTTTAAAGTCCA
>NW_004449548.1:0-1195 GCF_000243295.1 Trichechus manatus latirostris
GTTTCATGAGAAACTATTTGTTCTGTAAGCCTTCACCTGAAGTACAATAACATATAAAAATTAAAAAAATCAAAAAGAAGAAGAAGAAGTTACCAAAAGAGTGAAAAGAGAACCTACAGACTGGGAAAAAAATCTTTAGCACTGACATATCCGGCAAGGGTCTAATCTCTAAAATGTACAGAAAACGTCAACAACTAAATAACAAAAAGACAAACAATCCAATCAAAACATGGGCAAAGGACATGAATAGACACTTCGCCAAAGTGGACATACAGGCAGCTAACACACACATGAAAAGATGCTTATGATCATTATCCATTAAAACCCACTGCTGTCCAGTTGATTCCGACTCATAGCCACCCTATAGGACAGAGTAGAACTGCCCTCATAGAGTTTTCAAGGAGTGCCTGGTGGATTCAAACTGCCAAAATTTTGGTTAGCAGCTGTAGGACTTAACCACTAGGCAGCCAGGGTTTCCTCATTAGCCATTAGAGAGAGATGCAAATCAAAACTACAATATGATAACATCTCACTCCACCAAAAATGGCACTGATTAAAAAATAAACAAACAAACAAAACCAGAAAACAGCAAATGCTGGTGAGGTTGTGGGGAGATTGGAACTCTTATACACTGCTGGTGGAATTGAAACATGGTAGAACCACTATGGAAAATGGTATGGTACTTCCTCAAAAAGCTAGAAATAGAAAGGGGCGGGGCCAACATGGCAGAGTAGTCAGATGCTACTGGTGGACACTCTTACAACAAAGACCTGAAAAAACAAGTGAATTAATTACATATGGCAATCTGGGAGCCTGAACATCAAAGGCAGAGTTGAGGAACCGGACTGAGTGGCAGGAGGAGGGAGAGACGGCTCGGAAACAGCGAGGAGTTGCCAGAACTGACCCAGTGAGAGCCTCAGCCCTTCAGGCCTGAGCAGCATGGGGGTGAGCGGTGAGGAAGGCAAGCGGTGGTGCTCGGGAGGCGCGTATTCTGCACTGGGAGAGACCCAGTGCCAGAGAGTCTTCACAGCCTCCTAGAAACAGAGAGAAGAAGCCCTGGAATGGCGAAAGATAAGTAATTGCCTATGGCCTACTGCACGGATCAAAAACACCTCCCTTAGGGAAAATCCTCTCTCCCGTTTACCTCCCTGCTCCCTGCTCTGCACTGGGTCCTGGCCCAGCTTCAGCAATTGCC
>NW_004449549.1:0-1200 GCF_000243295.1 Trichechus manatus latirostris
GTGCAGAGGTATTTAAGGAATCTTATCTTATACTCCAGGCATTTTTTAAAGGCATTCTTATTCTACAATTCAATGAATGTTTACATATGTATACACAAAAAGTACAGTAAAAATACAGCTGTCTGAATTGTTACTCATGCTTACACTCATGGAGTGGCAACCCCAGTTAAGATATAGAACATTACCATCACACCAGATGGCTTTCTCATACTTCTTCGCAGGCAATCTGCACTCCCAGAAGTAGCCACTATCACAACTTCTATCACAATTGATTAGTTTTGCCTTTTTTTGAACTTAATGATAGTGGACTCATACAAATATACTCTTGCCTGTCTAGCTTAAGTTATTATTTTTTTATTGTACTTTAGATGAAGGTTTACACAATAAACTACCTTCTCATTAAACAGTTAGTACACATATTGTTTTATGACATTGGTTAACAACACCAGGACAGGTCAACACTCTCTCGTTGAAGACTGGTTCCCTACTACCAGCTTTCCTGTCCCCTCCTGCCTTCTAGTCCTTGCCCCTTGGCTGGTGTGCCCCTTTAGTCTCATTTTGTTTTATAGGTATGCCTAGTCTTTGGATGAAGGGTGAACCTCAGGAGTGACTTCATTACTGAGCTAAAAGAGTGTCCAGGGTCCATACTCTTGGGGTTTCTTCAGTCACTGTCAGGCCAGTAAGTCTGGTCATTTTTTGCGAGTTACAATTTTGTTCTACATTTTTCTCCAGCTCTGTCCGGGACCCTCTATTGTGATCCCTTTCAGAGCAGTCAGTTGTGGAGCCAGGTACCATCTGGTACTGGACTCAGTCTGGCGGAGGCTATGGTAGTTGTGGTCCATTATTCCTGTGGACTAATCTTTCCCTTGTATCTTTAATTTTCTTCATTCTCCCTTGCTCCCGCAGAGGTGAGACCAGTAGAGTATCTTAGACGGCTGCTCACAAACTTTTAAGATTCTAGACACTACTCACCAAGGTAGAACATTTTCTTTATAAACAATATTATGCCAATTGAGCTACATATTCCCTGAAACCATGACCCCCACAGCCTTCAGCCCAGCAATTCGGACCCTCAGGGAGTTTGGATGTGTCCATGGAACTTCCATGATCTTGCCTTGTAGAACTTGTGCTGGCTTCCCCAGTATTGTGTACTGTCTTACCCTTCACCAAAGTTACCACTTATCTATTGTCTATTTAGTG
>NW_004449550.1:0-1253 GCF_000243295.1 Trichechus manatus latirostris
ATTTTTTCCTTTATGGTTTATATTTTTTAGGTCCTAAGAAATTTTTGTCTACCTAAAATTACAAAGTTTTTTTCTATGTTTTCCTTGGGAAGTTTCATAGTTTTAGCTTTTACATTTAGGTTTATGATTCTTTTTTGAGTTAGCTTTTGTGTTGTAATTTGATCTTAATAAATAGTGATAATGTTGATCAAAACCTCCCCTTTATTTTTCATTTGTGATGACTATAAGAAAGAAGTTAAGTAATGTAAACAAGCTCACACTTAGTAGGTTGTCGAGCCAGCGTTAGAAACAAATCTGGCTTACTTTAAAATATTTTTTACTATCCAGCATAAGCCCTCATTTTATAAAAAGGAAAATGGAAGACTAAGGACTTGAAGTTATAAGTCAGAATTTAAATGGGTAAGGGAAACCACTGACAAAGCATATTTTTAACTTTTGCTTAATCAACATAAAACCTGAATATAAAGATGGTCCTAGAGTCCAATAATTTTGAATTCTCTGTATGAGAGCTATACATTTTTAAGTAGATTTTTTTCCTCAGAGTATTAACTCTCAAGTTTTTATACTCATGATGAAGTGTTGATTGCTCCTAACCAATCAGTTGCCATTGAGTCGATTCTGACTCATGGCAGCCCCACGTATGTCAGAGTAAGTGTTCTCAAGGACTGATTTTTCAGATGTAGATTGTCAGGATTTTCTTCCAAAGCAACTCTGGGTCAACTTGAACTGCCAACACTTTGAATTGTTCCTAGTTAAAGAAAACCATGATCTGGAAATCTGGGTTTAGAAAACAGAAATGAAGTTTCTAACTACCTAATTTAGAAATATTTTCATGGAAAAATATTTTTTGCATTCTTTTTTTTTTGTGTGTTTGTTTTTGATTCCACAGGTTATCTTTTTTTTTTATTGCTGTAATTAAATGAAGTTTACATTTCAAGTCAGTCTCCCATACAGAATTTTTTTTTTTAACATGATTATTATGAGACCCCAACTGCTCACCCATTCTGCGACAGCACACTCCTCCCCTCTGCCCCTGATTCCGCATGAACATTCAACCAGCTCCTAATTCTCTCTGCCTTCCCCTCTCACCTCTGGACGGAAGCCGCCCCTTTGGTCTCTTATATCTACTTGTCTAAGAGGCACATTCTTCACAAGTATCACTTTATGTCCCACAGTCCAGTCCAATCCCTGTCTGAAGAGTTGGCCTCAGAAATTGTTTTAGTTCTGGGGTGATGGAGAGACCAGGGGCCATG
>NW_004449551.1:0-1176 GCF_000243295.1 Trichechus manatus latirostris
CCAGCACCATTTGTTAAAAAGACTGTCTTTTCCCCATTTGATGGACTTTGGGCCCTTGTTGAAAATCAGATGACCATAGGTGGATGGCCTTACATCTGGATTCTCAGTTCTGTTCTGTTGGTCAATATGTCTGTCATTGTACCAGTACCAGGCTATTTTGACTACTGTAGTTGTATAGTAGTTTCTGAAGTCAGGTGGTGCGAGTCCTCCTACTTTATTCTTCTTCTTCAATAGTGCTTTACCTATCTGGGGCTTCTTCCTTTTCATATAAAATTAATGGTTAGTTTTTCCATCTCTTTAAAGACTGTTGTTGGATCAGGATTGCATTGTATTTGTAAATTGCTTTGGGTAGAATTGTCATTTTACAATATTGAGTCTATGTATCCATGAGCATGGTATGATTTTCCGATTAAGTAGATCTCTTTTGATTTCTCGCAGTAGTGTTTTGTAGTTTTTATTGTATAGATCTTTTACATCCCTGGTTAGATTTTATTCCTAAGTATTTTATTTTTTTAGGGGCTACTATAAATGGTATTGTTTTCCTGATTTCCTTTCCATCATTCTCTTTATTGGTGTATAGGAATCCAACTGATTTTTGTATGTTTATATTTTATTCTGCTACTCTGCTGAATCTTTCCATTAGTTCCAGTAGTTTTCTCATAGAGTCTTTTGGGTTTTCTATGTATAGTATCATATCATCCGCAAATAGGGATAGTTTAACTTCTTCATTACCAATTTGGATTTCCTTTATTTTTCTCCCTTGCTTTATTCCTCTAGTTGGGACTTTCAGCACAATGTTAAATAGGAGTAGTGATAAAAGGCATCCTTGTCTTGTTTCTTTTCTCAAGGGGAATGTTTTCAGCCTCTCCCCATTAAGAATGATGTTGGCTGTTGGTTTTGCATAGATGCCCTTTATTATGTTGAGAAATTTCCCTTCTATACCAATTTTATTGAGAGTTTTTGTCAGGAGTGGATGTTGGACTTTGTCGAACGCGTTTTCTGTGTCAGTTGAGATGATCATGTGATTCTTTTCTTTCCTTTCCCTTTATTTATGTGGTGGATTACATTGATTGATTTTCTAATGTTGAACCACTCTTGCATACCTGGTATGAATCCTACTTGGTCAGGGTGTATTATTTTTTTGATATGATGCTGAATTCTATTGGCTAGAATTTT
>NW_004449552.1:0-1216 GCF_000243295.1 Trichechus manatus latirostris
GGGCAAACAAAAAAATGAATAAATCAAGAAACTGGAAATGAAAAAAGACAAAAAGGGAATGAGAGAGAGAAGAAAACTAAACAAAGAAATGAAAAAAAAAAAAAAAACCCAAAACAAACAAACAAAAAAACAAGAGAAAAGAAACGCCCCCAGGGATGTCCCTGTGTGTCTGCGCATAGTAAGGGACTAGCTTCCAAGCTGAGCGGTACTGCCCAGCTAAAAAGGGCTCCCAAGCCGAGAAAAGAAAAAGAAAACAAACAAACAAATCAAAATGGAACAAGTCAGAGCAAACAAATAAACAAAAAAAGCCCCAGGGGTCCCACCAGCGTGGCGGCACGGGCCGGGAAGCAGTTTCACAGTCGAGCTGTGTTTCACAGCCTTTCAGGAAGAAGCAAAGATGGCGCTCGGAGCCAGGTATTTGAGAGAAAGGCTGGGGAGGTGGTGAGAGGTAAGAAACAAATCCAAAGAAGTGGAAAAAAGCAACACCGGCAGCCAACAAATGGCACTCAGGGAGCTAGCCAGTGTGGATGGATGGAATCTAAGCAGCACTGGGGGGAAGCTCGTGCTTCTGGGCCAATAGACTGTGGCTGCAGGAAGCAGAGGAGGCTAAGTAGGGGTGAAGAAGGGTGGGGGGTGGGAAAGCCTATATCATGGGTTACCGATTGTTCTGTCTCTTGCTGGAAGCTCTGTGAAGCTGTTTTCTCGTACCTCCTGTTCACTGATCTCCCATAGGAGTCCAAGATGGCAGATCCCTGCTGCGGTAGCTGATAGGGGACCTCTGCGTGTATCTCTCCTCGCACTCTGTTCTCGCTCAGTTTCTTATTCCACTTGGTGCTTGGCTGAGTTCTTTATCTCTTCATTTGATGCTTAGGGTTTCAGGATTGTCATGTGACTCTGTTTGACTTAGTTTTTCTGATCCTTGCTGCAGAGGGACAGTGTGGTGCTTCTGACTATAGCACCATGTTGCCCAGAAGTCTTTGTTTTCGATTTTTTATTTAAGTCTTTGATGCACTTTGAGTTAGTTTTTGTGCATGGTGTGAGGTATGGGTCTTCTTTCAATTTTTTGCAGATGGATATCCATTTATGCCAGCACCATTTGTTAAAGAAACTGTCTTTTTCCCAGTTAACAGACTTCGGGCCTTTGTCAAATATCAGCTGCTCATAGGTGGATGAATTTATGTCTGGATTCTCAATTCTGTTCCATTGGTCTATGTAT
>NW_004449553.1:0-1230 GCF_000243295.1 Trichechus manatus latirostris
TTAGAGGGTTAATATGTTGTGGGGTTGTTAACCAATGTCTTAAAACAACGTGTGTACTACTGTTTCATGAGAAACTATTTGTTCTGAAAGCCTTTACCTGAAGTACAATAAAATAAAAAAAAAGACAAAAAGAAAACTAAAGAATGATTTGATTATTTTATTTCTCAAAATTAATTGAAGCAGATACTTGTGAAGTCACTGGGAGAATCCTTATAGGACAGTTCTTGTAGATGATGTTATACCAACAATATTTGATCTTACGAGGCATCTTAACAATCCACTAAGTAGACACAGAAAATGAATACAGAATTGAGTGAAGATGAAATCAGGACACTGAAACAGAAACAAAAAATTGATGAAACTTCTGAACAGGAACAAAATCATAAAGAAACATACAACAGCAATGCTCAGAACCTCGATGCAGAAGAAAATGGTGAAGAACAGGATGAAGACATTTTACCTTTAATCCTTGAAGACAAGAAAAAAAAATAATACCTATAATCTTAATTTTATATTTTGATTCTTATGGGAAAACAAAATATAACTCTGGATCGCCATGAGGCTGATGACATCCCAGAAAGTCTCTTTATTCCTGATGATATTGAAGTGCTGTTGGAGTGCCATATAAATTCTGCTGAAGAGATTCTGAGAAAGTACTTTGAGACAACAGAGGTTAACACAATGTTCTGATTGAAAACACGGCAGAAACAGATGTTACAGAACTGTGAAAGGTGTATTCGGGAAGAAACTATCAGGGAAATGAGAGACTCACCCTTTTTTTCTATTACCACCGACGTGGTGCACTGTGGAGATAGCAGAAGAGCATCTGCCCGTGTTGGTGAGGTTTGTCAATTAATCTTGTAACCTGAGAGAGGAATTTGTGGGCTTCCTGCCTTATAAAGCTGATGCAGAAATTCTGGCAGTGAAATTTCACACTGTGATAACTGAGAAATGGTGACTAAACATGGAGTACTGTCTTGACCAGGCTTACATTGTGTCCAGTGGATTTTCATCCAAGATGAAAATTGTTGCTTCTAGACTTTTAGAGAAATATCCTCAACCCATCTACACACTCTGTTCTTCCTGTGCCTTAAATATGTGGTTGGAAAAATCAGTAACTCTTATGGGAGTATCTGCTGCATTGGGAATGATTAAGGATTTTTTTTTTTAATATTTTATTGTACTTCAGGTGAAGGCTTACAGAACAGATAGTTTCTCATGTAACAGTAA
>NW_004449554.1:0-1252 GCF_000243295.1 Trichechus manatus latirostris
GGTCCCACTGAGGGATAGTCTACACAGAAGGGTCTCATGCTCTCCACTGACCACACCTTGATGTGAGCAGTGAGAAGACTTGGGAAAGGTGAATAAAATGGAACTATGTGGCTTCTCTCACCTACAGCCGCAATGGTGAGTGCAGCGATGATACCAGCAACAAAGTTTCCCTTCATGGTGATGGAGATGGTTTCTCTTGAGGATGGTGGTCACAGAGCCTCAAGCCTGAGAAGACACAAAGAAGGCAGCTCTGGGACATGCCATCACCAAGGAGTTTTAATCATACTGGGATAAGCCCAGTGCCCAGTCAGTACTTGTGACAGAAGTTCAGAATCCTCAGCTGCGGAGCACATGATCAGTTGCAGATCAGACCGTTGTGATCCATAGGTTTTCACTGGCTGAGTTTTGGATATTGATCATCAGGTCTTTCTTCCTTGTCCGTCTTAGTCTGGAAGCTCTGCTGAAACCTGTTAAGCATCATAGCAACATGCAAGCCTCCACCGACTGACAGATGTTGGCTCCTGAAGTACATTGGCTGGGAATCGAACTTGGGTCTCCTACACAGAAGGGGAGAATTCTATCACTGAGCCGCCATGCCCCTTCCTGTCCTCCTACCAGCCAGATTTTCCAAATCCCAAATGCTTGCAGAAGCAGCTACACAGATATGCAACACAGCCCAGGGGCCTTTCCTGTGGAGCCACTTCTTGTACAAAGTAGGCAGGCTGACAAATTACCAGCCCCATCGGGGTTGTGGCTCAAGAAGAAAGAGTAGGATTGGGTTCTGTTCCCTTGTCTTCTCTCCCAGAGCAAGATGCCCATCCTGTAGCTTGTATCTCACAGTATTCACATTATATACTTAGGGGCTCTCTCATCTCTCACTACCACCAGTAATAACAAGGCTGACACTGATAAAATGTTTACTCTGTCCTGAGCACTTTAAGTGGATTGACGTATATAATTCATCAACCTTATGAAGTATCACCCTCACTTCATAGAAGAGGGAATTGAACTCAGAAAGGTTAAGTATCACACTCAAAGTCAAGGTCACGCTACTGGGAGGTATTAGAGCAGGGATTTGACCCAGGCCCTAACTACCACACACAGATGGTGGCTCCCAGAGGCCCAGGGCCTGTGACATGCTTTTGGCCTCCAGGGCTGAATCAGAGGTACCCCTACCCACCTTTGACTCCACCTCTGTGTCCCTTCTCTCTCTGCCCCCACAAATTCCTTGTCTGAAAATTGTCCGAGTTAG
>NW_004449555.1:0-1252 GCF_000243295.1 Trichechus manatus latirostris
TAAGAAATAATAGAGGAATGTAACAGGTTTCATAATTTTAATACAAATATATATTTAAATGTGCATTGAAGGGGTAGGGCAGATTGGTGAATGCTGATTTCCATTTTAGTCTCTTTGGTTAGTTATTATTGCACATACTTTTGTTGAACAAAAGTTCTTTTCTTATTACAGCAAGGAATTAGAATTACATTAAAAAATTGGGCTTACAAGGGAAAATAGATAAAGCCCAAATGAAATGGTTTATATTGTGAACTTCATAGTCAAAAATAAAGAATAAAACAGACGTGATATTTCTGAGAAGTCTTGGGTATCACAGTTCATGCTAGCTAGTTCTATGCTGCTTGCTAACAAGCCAGTTACTTTTACACCGAGATTGAGAAAGCCATTATTTTTCTTTATTAATTGTAATCTGTTGATGCTGGTGTTCTTATGATAGCCATCTTGCAACTCTGTTGTCTGGGACTGATTTGTAGACTCTGGGTCTTTATTGATAACCTTTACTGACCTTGTAAGACTTCCACATCCTCATTACGGCAGAAGTCCAAAGTTCTTCATGAAACAAAATGTTTTGTCACAAGCCTATGATTCTGTGAACACTGGACTGAATAGAGGTGGTTCTGTAATGACAGACCATGCCACAAAAACCAGGGATTTTCCTTGAAAAGCCCAGTGTGAAATACATACATATACGTGTTTATTGTTTATTCTCCAACAGGACATACCTATCTGCCTATTTCTATTCCTGCATTCTTTGTACTCCAAGGAAATTAAGACATGCCTTGAATTCTGATAATGCCTGTGTCAATACAAAAAGCCACTAAATCTTACATGAATCTGTGTCGACATAGATTGAGATCCTTTCCAGCTCTCATATCAAAATTGAATTCTTTCATAAAGGATAATTGTTTCACCCAATAAAATGTAATCTATTAAATCTTTTACCATTGGTTTCTTATCATCAAGTCTGAAGAATTACGTTTTGGGAATGTGAATGTGTCAGTGAAGAAAATAATAGTATGAAGCCCAGAGAGGCAGATTTTCATTGGTATGCATAAAAACCAAACCCATATTTCCTGGAAGAACAAAGCAAATGATGACATTCCCTACAATAACTTCATCAGTACTTCATAAATTTCATTGAGTGCCCATCCACTGTATACAGAAGCCTATTTTATGTGCTCTGGAGGATTAGAAGAAGAAACACTAGAAGAGATTTTTGCCCCCTGAGGAATGTAAATTTTAATTAGGATTA
>NW_004449556.1:0-1192 GCF_000243295.1 Trichechus manatus latirostris
TTTAGATAATATGGACACAGAGGCAACTTCACACAGGCAAAGCAGATACGGCACTGAACAACCAGAAATATCCGGATACACATGGATTATAACTTCTTTGGGTGTGGGGAGAAAATAAATGAAATATAATGTAAAGTTACCTGGGTGGCACAAATAGTAAGTGCTTGACTGCTAATCAAAAGGCTGTTGGTTCAATGCCACCCAGAGGTTCCTTGGAAGACAGTTCGGGCAATCTGTTCGGACAGATCAGAGCCTTGAAAATCCTATGGAGATGGAGCTCTGCACACGTGGGGTCGCTGTGAGTCAGAACTGACTCCACAGCAACTGTTATGGATGGAATTGTGTCTCAAAAACGTGTGTCAATTTGGCTAGGCCATGATTCCTAGTATTGTGTGGATGTCCTCCACTTTGTAATCTAATTACCTATGTGTTGTAAATCCTCACCTCTAAGATGTTAATGACAGGATTAGAGGCAGTTAATGAAGCAGGATGAAATCTACAGGATTAGGTTGTATCTTGAGTCTATCTCTTTTGAGATATAAAAGAGAGAAATAAGCGTGGGTGGCAGGGGGACTTCCTGCCACCAAGCAAGAGCCAGGAGCGGAGCATGTCCTTTGGACCAAGGGTCCCTGCACTGAGAAGCTCCTAGACCAGGGGAAGATTGATGACAAGGACTTCCGCCAGAGTCCACAGAGACAAATAGCCTTCCCCTGGAGCTGGCGCCCTGAATTCAGACTGCTACCTTCCTAAAGTGTGAAAGAATAAATTTGTTTGTTAAAGCCACCCACCTGTGGTATTTCTTTCATAGAAGCAGTAGAAATCTAAGAGAACAACAACAACAATATAATGTCATGTGGTGGTAAGGTCTATGAAAAATGCAGCATGGTCAGGAAATGAGTAATAGAAGCATATTTACTTTTAGTGAGTTAGTGCAGGGAAAAGTAAAATAGTTATTTTATGAAACACAACCCAGTGAGACCTGGCTTGGTAAGGAAAAATAAATACATTTTTACTTCTAAAAACTTGGAAGTGCTCTGTGATGATTCTGCAAACACTCATATATATTTCAGATGCTCACTGACTTTAAGAACTTCTAGTGTAGAAGTATAGCAGTGAAAGAGTGCCACTGACCTTCATGGGTTGGAAAGGGAAGATACACTAGTTATTCACAAAATGAAATGGTCATTAGCAA
>NW_004449557.1:0-1252 GCF_000243295.1 Trichechus manatus latirostris
GCAGGGTGTCTGGGGGCCATAGTTTTGGGGGTGATTTGACTTTTTATAAAATCTTTTTCCTGATTTAAAAAACAAGTAAAAAAAAACTTATTTACTGTAAAAAGAAATGGAAAAACATGTAGGAGGAAATAAAAATTTCCTGTACTTTCACCCAGGAGAAGATCACTGGAACATTTTGGTGTATAGACTTCCAGGTCTTTCCTTCCTCCCTGCCTCTCTTCCTTCTTCTGTTTCACCATTGTTCCTTCCTGTCATGGATAGAACTGTGTCCCTCAAAAATATGTGTCAACTTGGCTAGGCCCTGATTCTCAGTATTGTGTGATTGTCCACCAGTTTGTCATCTGATGTGACTACCTCTATGATGTCAGAATCAACTTGATGGCAACGGGTAAAGGGTAAAGTTATGATGTTAATGAGGCAGGATTAGAGGCAGTTATGTTAATGAGGCAGGACTCAATCTACAAGATTAGATTGTATCTTGAGTCAATCTTTTTTGAGATATAAAAGAGAGAAGCAAGCAGAGAGACAGGGAGACCTGATACCATCAAGAAAGCAGTGCCAGGAGCAGAGCACGTCCTTTGGACCCAAGATTCCTGTGCTGAGCAGCTCCCAGACCAAGGGAAGATTGATGACAAGGACCTTCCCCCTGAACCAACAGAAGAGAGAAAGCCTTCCCCTAGAGCTGGCACCTTGAATTTGGACTTCCAGCCTCCTAAACTGTGAGAGAATAAACTTCTCTTTGTTAAAGCCATCTACGTATGGTATTTCTGTTACAGCAGCACTGGGCAACTAAGATACTTCCCTCACGCCCTTTTTTCCTTTCTTCTTTCTTTTCTTTCTTACCTTCCTTCCTTTCTTCTTTATTTCTTTTTCTCTTTTCATATCTACATAAATGACTATACATATTAGGGTATACCACATACACTGTTTTGCAACATAGCATTTCATGTATTTACATGGAACATTTTCCTATATTGTTTCCTTGCAACAGAATTTCCAGTGGATACACAGTATTTCATTGTATGGTTATAACAATTTATTTATGCAAACCCTTAGTACTGATTTATAGGTTGCTACTCTTTTTTTTTTAAGGAGGCTTAGTGGTTCAGTGGTTAAGCACTTGTCTGCTAACCAAAAGGTCACTGGTTCAAATGCACCAGCCACTCTGTGGGAGAAAGATATGGCAGTCTGCTTATATAAAGATTTACAGGCTTGGAAATCCTATAGGACAGTTCTACTCTGTCCTACAGGG
>NW_004449558.1:0-1251 GCF_000243295.1 Trichechus manatus latirostris
TTTATAATACTGTGGAAAAAAGAAATACCACCAATTTAAACATATATACCAATCTCCATTTTGCTTATATTAAAAATGTAAAAAATCTTAATATTGAGGCAATATAGTAATGACCCTGCAGCTCTTTATATTTACTGCTAGTTTATTGGACAATCAAGTAATTGTAGCAGGTACATATTTTCTAATATTAGAATTCAATTCTTACCTCTTTTTGTTTATTGGCTAGCTTTGTGACTTTAGGCAAGTCATTTCACCTCTAGGGGGCCAAAGACTCTAAAGTGAATTAAAAAACAAAACAAAACAAACAAAACTACACAATAGGAAGCCCTTGGCTTATTATGCCTCCCTCATATTCTTTAACTTCTTAGCAAACTCCATCATTCAAATTAAAAGATTATTAAAATGCTACCTATATTTCAATTTAAAAATTAAATTTTAAAAAAAGAAATTGTCAAGCCTGGCTGCACATTCACCATCACAGTGAAGTCTGTTAGAATATTTAGAAGAACTTGACCGGGGCAAAATCATAGAAACTTCACAGACACATCCAAACTCCCTGAGAGACCAAGCTACTGGGCTGAGGATAGAGGGGACCATGGTCTCAGGGGACATCTCTTTCAAGTGGCACAACATAGTCTATAAAGAAAATGTTCTACATCTGACTGTGCTGAGTAGTGACTGGGGTCTTAAAAGCCTGCAAGTGGCCATCTCAGATACATCTACTGGTCTCATCCCGGCTGGAGCAAAGGAGAATGAAGAAAACCAAAGACACAAGGGAAAGATTAGTCCAAAGGATTACCACCCGGTTACCACCACTGACTGCTCTGACAGGGATCACAATAGAGGGTCCCAGACAGAGAGGGAAAAAAATGTAGAAAATTCAAATTCACACACACAAAAAGACCAGGCTTGCTGGTCTGACAGAGACTAGAGAACACCCATGAGTATGGCCCCTGGACACCCTCTGAACTTCTTACTGAAGTCACTACTAAGGTCCACCCTTCAGCCGAAGATTAGACAGGTCTATAGGGCCAACTATCTTGAAAGAAGTACAACGAGAATGCCCCTTAGAAGCAAGCACGGCGAGATTACGTCTTACATACTTTGGACGTGTTGTTAGGAGAGATCAGTCCCTGGAGAAGGATATCATTAAGGTACAGGGTCAGTGAAAAAGATGAAGACCCTCAATGAGATGGATTGACACAGTGGCTGCAACAATGGGCTCAAGCACAACAACGATTGTGAGCATGG
>NW_004449559.1:0-1199 GCF_000243295.1 Trichechus manatus latirostris
CCTTCAAGGCTTTTATATGTCATCCCATTGCCTTCTTGCCTGCATGGTTTCTGCTGAGTAGTCTGACCTTAGCCTTTGTAGAAGACTTTTTGTTTATCCCCAGCCACTCTTAAAATTCTCTCTTTATCTTTGGTTTCAGCATGTTTGATTATAATATGCCTGGGTGACTTTCTTTTGAGATCTACTTTGTGTGGGGTTCGATGAGCTTCTTGGATAGATATCTTGTCATCTTTCACGATATCAGGGAAGTTTTCTCCCAACAAATCTTCGACAATTCTCTCTGTATTCTCTGATATCCCCCCTGTTCTGGTACTCCAATCACTAGTAGGTTATTCCTCTTGATAGAATCCCACATAATTCTTAGGGTTTCTTCATTTTTTAAAATTCTTTTATCCGATTTTTCCTCAAATAAGCTGGTGTCAAGTGCTTTGTGTTCAATCTCAGTAATTCTTACTTCTATTGCCTCAATTCTGCTCTTATGACTTCCTATTGAGTTGTCTAATTCTGAAACTTTATTGTTAATCTTCTGGATTTCTGATTGCTGTCTTTCTATGGATTCTTGCAGCCTGTTAAATTTGTCGTTATGCTCTTAAATAACCTTCTTAATGTCCTCTATAGCTTTGTCTGTGTGTTCCTTGGCTTGTTCTGCATTTTGTCAGATCTCCTTCCTGATTTCTTGAAGAGTTCTGTATATTAGTCTTTTAAATTCTACCTCCAGTAATTCTAAGAAGTACTCCTCCTCCAGAAGGTTTTTTGATTCTTTGTTTTGATGGCTTACTGAAGCCATCAAGGTCTGCCTCTTTATGTGATTTGATACTGACTGTTGTCTCTGTGCCATCAATAAGTTATTATATTTATTCATTTTATGTTTGATTACTTTGTCCTAGCTTCTTGTTTTTTTTTTTAGTTTATCAGTTTCTTTTTTTTTTTATTGTACTTCACATGAAGGCTTACAGAACATATAGTTTCTCATGAAACAGTAGTACACATGTTGCTTTATGACATTGGTTAACAACCCCACAACATATCAACCCTCCAACTTCTCCACCCTTCTCTTTGGTGAAAATACACATAGCCAAAGATACACCATTTCAAAAATTTCTACATGCACAGTTCAGTGACATTGACTACACTCTTCCAATTGTGCTGCCACTCTCACTTAAGAAGAAGGCTTACAAAATAGCTTCTTATTTAACAGT
>NW_004449560.1:0-1251 GCF_000243295.1 Trichechus manatus latirostris
GTGACACATTAAATATAAGATAGGAACCTAATAAAAAGGTAGCACTGTTTCAGACTTCTTAAATGATTACAAAATATATAAATACAGTAAATATGGTATTTTACTTGACAAAGGTCTGAAGTTTGCTTGTAGAAGAGGTCAAGGGTTGCCGCTTGTGAGTTACTGCAAGATAATGAAAAGAAGATTACCTGAATTAGACAGAAAGTTCTAATATGAGATGCAGATCGCTGTGGCTCATAACACATGCTGTGAACTGCTGGAGCTGGTAGATGTTTGAGGGATATGCATGTGTATATTTTGTGTGTTCTTTTGCAGTTTAGTTCAAATTTTACTTTTGATGAAGTCCAATTTATGTTTTTTTTATTGCTTGTGCTTTTGGTGACATATCTAAGAAATCATTGCTTAATCTAAGGTCAAAAGATTTACTCTTATATCTTCTTGTAAGAGTGCCATGGATTGAATTGTGTCCCACAAAAGTCGTGTTAACTTGGCTAATCTATGATTCTCAGTATTGTGTGATTGTCCACCATTTTGACATCTGATGTGATTTTCTATGTGTTGTAAATCCTACCTCTATGATGTTAATGCGGTGGGATTAGTGGCAGTTAGGTTAATGAGGCAGGACTCAATCTATAAATTTAGGTTGTGTCTTAAGTCAATCTCTTTTGAGATATAAAAGAAAGGAGCAGAGAGACAGGGGCACCTCGGCTTCCAGTCCAGGGGAAGATTGATGACAAGGACCTTCCTCCAGAGCAGACACAGAGAGAAAGCCTTTCCCTGGAGCTGACACCCTGAATTTGAACTTCTAGCCCACTAGACTGTGAGAGAATAACCTCCTCTTTGTTAAAGCCATTCACTTGTGGTATTTCTGTTATAGTAGCACTAGATAAATAAGACAGAATTTGTACTAGGAGCAGGGTGTTGCTCTAATAAGATACCGAAAATGTGGAAGCAGTTTCGAAACTGTGAATGGATAGAGGCTGGAAGAGTTTTAAAGTACCTAATAGTGCTGGAAGATGAGCCCTCCAGCTTGGAAGGCGCGAAAGACAACTGGGGAAGAGTTGCCTCCTCAAAGAAGAGTCGACCTTAATGACATGGATGGAGGCAAGCTTTCAGGATCTTCATTTGCTGATGTGGCATGACTCAAAATGAGAAGAAACAGCTGCAAACAGCCATTAATAATCGGAATGTGGAATGTACAAACTATGAATCTAGGAAAATTGGAAATTGTCAAAAATGAAATGGAAAGAC
>NW_004449561.1:0-1251 GCF_000243295.1 Trichechus manatus latirostris
AGCCCCTCAGAAAGAAGCAAAGATGGTGCACGGAGCCAGGTATTTGAGTGAAAGGAGGGGGAGGTGGTGAGACGTAAGGAAAAAATCAAAAGAAGCAGAAAAAAGCAACACCAGCAGCCAACAAACGGCACTCAGAGAGCTGGCCCGTTCGGGTATGTGGAATCCAAGCAGCCGGTGTTTTCTGGTCAAGAGATTGTGGCCGTGGGAAGCAGAGGAGGCCGAGTGGGGGTGAAGTGTGGGGGGTGGGAAAGCGTATATCGCAAAGTACCGGCTGTTTTGTCTCCCGCTGGATCCTCCATGAGGCTGCTTTCTCGTACCCCATTTGCTGGTCTCTGATAGGAGTCCAAGATGGTGGATCTGCGCTGGGTTACCTGATAGGGGACCTCTGCATGAATCTCTCCTCGCTCTCCGTTCTCTGTGAGTTTTCTCACTCCATTGGTGCTTGACTGAGTTCTTTATCTCTTCTTTTGATGTTTTAGGGTTTCAGGATTTTTGTATTCTCTATTTGGCTTAGTTTTTCGGACGTTTGCTGTGGAGGGACAGCGTGGTGCTTCTGCCTAGAGCGCCATTTTGCTGCAACTCGGCTGTTGAGAGTTTTTATCATGAATGGGTGTTGGAGTTTGTCAAATGCCTTTTCTGTAGCGATTGATAAAATCATGTCGTTCTTATCTTTTGTTTTATTTATGTGATGGATTACAGTGATTGTTTTTCTAGGTTGAACCATCCCTGCATACCTAGTACAAATCCCACTTGATCATGGTTAATTATTTTTTTGATATGTTGCTGAATTCTATTGGCTAGAATTTTGTTCAGGATTTTTGCGTCAATGTTCATACGGGATATTGGTTTGTAATTTTCTTTTTTTGTGGTGTCTTTATCTGGTTTTCTATCAGGGTTATGCTGGCTTCATAGAATGAGTTTGGGAGTATTCCGTCCTTTTCTATGTTCTGAAATACCTTTAGTGGAAGTGATGTTATCTGTTCTCTGAAAGTTTGGTGGAATTCTCCAGTGAAGCCATCCGGGCCAGAGCTTTTTTTTTGTTGGAAGATTTTAATTACCTTTTCAATGTCTTCTATTGTTATGGGTTTTATGTAGTTGTTCTACCTCTGTTTGTGTCAGTTTAGGTAGGTAGTGAGTTTCTAGACATTTTTCCATTTACTCTACATTTTCAAATTTGCTAGAGTACAATTTTTCATAGTAATCTGTTATAATTCTTTTAATTTCAGTTGGGTCTGTTGTGATATCACCCAT
>NW_004449562.1:0-1236 GCF_000243295.1 Trichechus manatus latirostris
AAAAAAAAAAAAAAAAAAAAGAAGAAGAAAAACATAAAGTCTTAGTGTAAAGACAAAATCTACAAAAACAAAAGAAATTAAAAAAAATCCACAAACGAAAGGAATTCAGCACAGAGAGTAAGAGGAACAAAGGAAATGTCAACACCACAAAAAAAGCACTACAAAATGTCAGCAATAAACTAATACCTATCAATAATTACACTGAACATAAATGGCCTAAATGCACCCATAAAGAGACAGAGAGTGACAGAATGGTTAAAAAAACAAGATACATCAATATACTGTCTACATGAGACACACCATAGAAACAAAGACACAAACTTATTAAACATTAAAGGATGGAAAAAAATATATCAAGCAAACAGCCACCAAAAAATAGCAGGAGTGGCAATACTAATCTCGGATAAAATAGACTTTAAAACAAAATCCATCATAAAAGACAAAGAAAAACATTATACAATGATTAAAGGGACAATCCATCATGAAGACATAACCATAATAAATATCTACCCACCCAGTGACAGGGCTCCAAACTACATAAAAAAACTCTAACAGCACTGAAAAGAGAAATTGACAGTTCCACAATAATAGTAGGAGACTTCAACACACCACTCTCATAAAGGGCAGAACATCTACAAAGAAACTCAAGAAAGAAATAGAAGATCTAAAGGCTACAATCAGCCAACTCGACCTCATAGACATATATAGAACACTCCACCCAACAGCTGTAAAGTACACATTCTTTTCCAATGCACATGGAATGTTCTCCAGAATAGACCACATCTTAGGCCACAAAACAACACTCAACAAAATCCAAAACATTGAGATAATACAAAATATCTTCTTTGAACACAATGCCATCAAAGTAGAAATTAACAACAGGAAGAGCAAGGAAAAACAATCAAATACATGGAAACTGAATAACACCCTGCTTAAAAATCTGGGTAATAGAAGAAATTAGAGATAGAATCAAAAAATTCCTAGAATGAAAACATATTATACCAAAATCTTTGGGACACAGCAAAGGCAGTGCTCAGAGTTCAATTTATAGCAATAAATTCACACATCAAAAATAGAAGAAAGGGACAAAATCAGAACATTAGCCACACAGCTCCAACAATTAGAAAGAGAGCAGCAAAAGAAGCCCACAGCCACCAGAAGAAAGGAAATAATAAAGATCAGAGCAGAAATAAATGAAATAGAGAACAGAAAAACAACAGAAAGAATCAACAAAAC
>NW_004449563.1:0-1251 GCF_000243295.1 Trichechus manatus latirostris
AGTCCAACACCCATTCCTGGTAAAAACTCTCAATAAAATATGTATAGAAGGGAAATTTCTCAACATAATAAAGGGCATCTATGCAAAACCAACAGCCAACATCATAATGGATAGAGGCTGAAAATATTCCCCTTGAGAACAGGAACAAGACAAGAATGCCCTTTATCACCACTTCTATTTAACATTGTGCTGGAAGTCCTAACTAGAGCAATAAGGCAAGAAAAAGAAATAAATGACATCCAAACTGGTAATGAAGAAGTTAAACTATCCCTTTTGGGGGATGATATGATACTATACATAGAAAACCCTAAAGATTCCACGAGAAAACTACTGGAACTAACAGAAAGATTCAGCAGAGTAGCAGGATAGAAGACAAACATAAAAAAAATCAGTTGGAGTCCTATACACCAATAAAGAGAATGATGAAAAGGAAATCAGGAAAACACTACCATTTACAATGGCCTCTAAAATACTTAAGAATAAATCTAACCAGGGATGTAAAACACCTATGCAAAGAAAACTACAAAACACTAGTGCAAGAAACCCAAATGGATCTACATAAATGGAAAAACATGCCATGCTTATGGATAGGTAGACTCAACATTGTGAAAATGACAATTCCACCCAAAGTAATTTACAAATACATTGCAAGCTCAATCCGGTTACCAACAACATTTTTAAAAGAGACGGAAAACCTAATCATTAACCTTATATGGAAAGGAAAGAAGCCTCGGATAAGTAAAGCACTACTGAAGAAGAAGAAGAAAGTAGGAGGACTCACACTACTTGACCTCAGAACCTACTATACAGTTACGGTAGTCAAAACAGCTTGGTACTGGTACATCAGCAGACATATTGACCAATGAGACAAGATTGAGAGCCCAGATGTAAATCCATCCACCTATGGTCACCTGATCTTTGACAACAGCCCAAGGTCCACCAAATGGGGAACAGACAGTCTTTTTAACAAATGGTGCTGGCAAAACTGGATGTCCATCTGCAAACAAAAAAAAAAAAGGAACAGAACCCATACCTCACACTATATACAAAAACTAATTCAAAATGGATCAAAGAAATAAATATAAAGCCAAAAACTATAAAGTTCATAGAAGAAAAAAGAGGATCAACGCTAGAGGCCCTAATACACAGCATTAACAGGATACAAACCATACCAACAACACACAAACTCCAGAAGATAAACTAGATAACTGGGATCTTCTAAAAATTAAACACTTATGCTCATCAAAAGAC
>NW_004449564.1:0-1210 GCF_000243295.1 Trichechus manatus latirostris
ACAATTTGAAAATATGAAAGTAGTACACACAAATATAAAAATCATTTTTAGAAGTAGAATGGAGAGGAAGTAAAAGGATATTAAGCATCAGTACAGAAATTAAAAAATAAAAATTGGCATTTAGTCAATTCTACCCAAAGCGATCTACATACACAATGCAATCCCGATCCAAATTCCACCGGCATTTTTTAATGAGATGAAGAAACAAATCACCAGCTTCATATGGAAAGAGAAGAGGCCTTGAATAAGTAAAGCATTACTCAAGAAGAACAAAGTGGGAGGCTTCACACTACCTGATTTTAGAACTTATTATTTTGCCACGGTAGTCAAAACAACCTGGTATTGGTAGAACAACAGATACATAGACCAATGAACAGATTGAGAATCCAGGCATAAATTCATCCACTATGAGCAGCTGATATTTAACAAAGGACCAAAGACTGTTAATTGGGGAAAAAACAGTCTCTTTAACAAAGGGTGCTGGCATAACTGGATATCCATCTGAAAAGAACTGAAACAAGACCCATACCTCACACAATGCACAAAAACTAACTCAAAATGGATCAAAGACTTAATATAAAATCGAAAATGATAAAGATCATGGAAGAAAAAATAGGGACAACGCTAGGAGTCCTAACACATGGCATAAACACAATACAAACCATAAGTAACTATGCACAGGCACCAGAAGAGAGACCAGATAAATGGGAGCGCCTAAAAATCAAACACTTATGCTCATCAAAAGACTTCACCAAAAGAGTAAAAAGACAACTTACAGACTGGGAAAAAATTTTGCCTACAATAAATCCGATCAGCTTCTAATCTCTAAAATCTACAAGATACTGCAAAACCTCAACAACAAAAAGACAAACTAATTAAAAAATGGGCAAAGGATATGAACAGGAACCTCACCAATGAAGATATTCAGGTAGCTAACAGACACATGAAGAAATGCTCACGATCATTAGCCATTAGAGAAATGCAGATCTAAACTACAATGAGATATCATCTCACCCCAACAAGGATAACATTAATCCAAAAATCACAAAATAAAAAATGCTGGAGAGGTTGTGGAGAGACTGGAACACTTATACACTGTTGGTGGGAGTGTAAAATGGTACAACCACTTTGGAAATCGATTTGACCCTTCCTTAAAAAGCTAGAAATAGAAGTACCATACGATCAACTATCCTGCTCCTTGGAATATACT
>NW_004449565.1:0-1209 GCF_000243295.1 Trichechus manatus latirostris
AATCATCCAGTCGTAGTTCCTTTTTTTAAACAGTTTTTCACTAGATTTATTTCTCTCCTCTCACATTCTACTATAAGCAACAAGAAGAAACCAGGCCACATGTTCAACAGTTCTTGGAAAATCTCCTTAGCTATATATCCAAGTTTACAAATTATTTACAAGCTTTGCTTTCTACATAACTGCGGGACCCAAATTTACGAAATATTTGACCACTACATAACAAAGACCTCATTTCCTCCAGTTTCCAAAACATGTCCCTCACTTCCTTCTGAATCCTGAGCAGCAGTGTCTTTAAGTCCAGATTTCTGCTAACAGTTTGCTCATGATGACTGAGGCTTTCTCTAAGGCAATTTAGTATTTCTCTATAATGCTCCTCAGTTCCTTCTGAGCCCTCACCAGCAGCATTTTTAACATTCATATTTTTACTAAGAGTCTGTTCAAGGCAATCTAGGCTTTTTCTTTCATGTTCCTCAAAATTCTTTCAGCCTCTGCTCACTGTCTGATTCTAAAATCTTTCCCACATTTTCAGTTATTTGTTACAGTAGTACCCCACTTCCAGGTGCCAAAATCCGTATTAGTTTTCCATTGCTGAATAGCGAATTATTACCAACTCAACAACTTTAAAAACACCCATTTATTACATCACAGTTCTGTAGGTCAGAAGTTCAGGTGAGCTTGGCTGGGTTCTCTGCTAGTATGAAATCAAGGTGTCAACTGGGCTTTTATCTGGAGGCTCTGTAGAATTTGCTTCCAAGCCATTCAGGTCTTTGCAAGAATTAAATTACATGTGCTTGTATGAATGAAGTCCCCATTTTCTTGCTGGTTGTTGACTGGGGACTGCTCTCAGTTCCTAGAGGTGAATCTTGGTTATTTCTCTGCGGCCTCCTCCACTCAGCAGTGGAAAATGAACCTTGCATCAAACCCCTCTCATGCTTTGAATCTCTCTGACTTCCTTCTGCCACCAGCCAGAGAAAACGCTCTACTTTTAAGGGGCTCATATAGTTAGGTCAGGTCCACCTGGATAATCTCCCTTCTGCCATATAACACAACATCCTCACTTCTAAGGAGCATTCTGGTTGTATTTCTTCTAAGACTGATTTGTTTGTTCTTTTGACAGTCCATATTATAGTCAATATTCTTCACCAGCACCACAGTTTGAATGCATCCAAATTCTTCTTCTGTCTTCCTTTTTCATTATCCAATTTTTGC
>NW_004449566.1:0-1250 GCF_000243295.1 Trichechus manatus latirostris
TGGTTCAAAGAAGGCTTCAGGGGATAGTTTTGGTTTAAGGTTTAAAGTTTAAAGGCTATCTCAGGGCAATAGCTTTGGAGATTTATCCAGAAAGTCTGGATTCCGTTGAGAAGTTGAATGTATGTTCCACAATTTCCCCCTTTTGGTCAGGATTCTTCTACAGAATCTTTGATCAAAACATTCAGTAATGGTAGCTGACATCATCCAGTTCTGGTCTTATGGCAAAGGAGGCAGTTGTTCATGATGCATGCTAAAATATGGATGAACCTTGAAGACATTGTGCTGAATGAAATAAGTCAATCACAAAAGCATAAATATTGTACGATCTCACTTATATAAAATGAGAATAATAGGCAAATATATAGTAACCAAAGTTTATTAGTGGATACCAGAGGTGGGAAGGAGGGGGAGAAGGGGAGCCATTGTTTGGGAAGAAGTGAATTTCTGTTTATGGTGATGGGAAATTTGACATCAATTTGGCATTGGTTGTGCAACCAATTAATTCAGTTGGTGTCACTACACTGTATACCTCAAAAATGTTGAAATGGCAAATGTTATAAAACTTAATCTATGTTGTGTTATATATGTCTTTACAGAAAAAAAAAAAAAAAGATCAGCTGTTGAGGCTACTTATGTACAGCCAGACACCTCACAGGATTTGTTTTCTTGGTTTAGAGGTTTACAATCACGGTTTCGAGAAACATCTCAATCAATTGGCCTACTATCATTTCTCAGTATTTCTGTTCTGCCTCCTACTTTATTACATAGTGCCTGGGGTGTTAAAAGCTAGCAAGCAGTCATTCAAGGTACAATAATTGGTTTTCATCCACCTGGAGCAGCAGCAGAGAAAGAAGGAGAGTCAAGAATTGAAGGAGGAAATCAAATGCATGTCTGGTTGCCTCCATGAACAACTGCCTCCTTTTTCTTTTCTTTTTAAATCAACTTGTCTCTCTCTTTACAGCACTATACTACAACAACTCATTGCCACTGAGTTGATTCCGACTCATAGTGACCCTGTAGGACAGAGTAGAACTGCTCCATAGGGTTTTCAGGGAGCCGCTAGTGGATTCGAACTGCTGACCTTTTGGATAGCAACCCAACGGTTAACCACTGTGCCACCAGGGCTCCAGCACTATACTAGCACTCTGTATATTTCACTTTAAAAACTAGATAAATTAGTTACTATATTTCCACTTTTTTCTCATAGCTCTTCAGTAGATAAAAAGGGCAAATTTTTCAGATAAACAAGT
>NW_004449567.1:0-1219 GCF_000243295.1 Trichechus manatus latirostris
TAGCCTAATTGCTCTGGCTAGGACCTCCAGCACAATGTTGAATAAGAGTGGTGATAAAGGGCATCCTTATCTGGTTCCTCTTCTCAAACAGAGTGCGTGCAGACTCTCTCCATTTAGGATGATATTGCCTGTTGGCTTTGTATAAATGGCGTTTATTATGTTGAGGAATTTCCCTTCTATTCCTATTTTGCTGAGAGTTTTTATCATGAATGGGTGTTGCACTTTGTCAAATGTCTTTTCTGCATCAATTGATAAGACCATGCGGTTCTTGTCTTTTGTTTTATTTATGTGATGAATTACATTGATTGTTTTTCTTTTTTAATTTTTTTTATTTTACTTTAGATGAAGATTTACTGAAAAAATAATTTCTCATTAAACATTCTCATTAGTACACATATTGTTTTATGACATTGGTTAACAACTGTATGCCATGTCAACACTCTCCCTTCTTGACCTAGGGTTCCTTATTACCAGCTTTCCTGTCCCCTCCTGACTTCTAGTCCTTGTCCCTGGGCTGTTGTACCCCATTAATCTCGTTTTGTTTTATGGGGCTGTCTAATCTTTGGCAGGAGGGTGAACCTCGGGAGTGACTTCATTACAGAGTTAAAGGGTGTCTGGTGGCCATACTATTGGGATTTCTCCGGTCTCTGTCAGGCCAGTAAGTCTGGTTTGTTTTTTGTTTTTGTTTTTGTTTTTGTTTTTTTTGGTGAGTTAGAATTTTGTTCTACATTTTTCTCCACCTCTGTCCGGGACCCTCTGTTGTGATCCCGGTCAGAGCAGTCAGTGGTGGTAGCCAGGCACCGTCTAGTTGTACTGGACTCAGTCCGGTGGAGGCCTTGGTAGCTGTGGTCCATTAGTCCTTTGGACTATGTCTTTCCCTTGTATCTTGTTTTCTTCATTCTCCCTTGCTCCCGAAGTGGTGAGACCAGTGGAGTATCTTAGATGGCTGCTCACAGGCATTTTAAGACCTCAGATGCTACTTACCAAGGTAGAATGTAGAACATTTTCTTTATAAACAACTGAGCTAGAAAGTCCCTGAGACCATGGTCCCCACAGCCCTCAGCCCAGCAATTCAATCCCTCAGGAAGTTTGGATGTGTCTATGGAGCTTACGTGACTTTGCCTTGTACAAGTTGTGCTGGCTTCCCCAGTATTGTGTACTGTCTTACCCTTCACCAAAGTTACCACTTATCAATTGTCTATTTAGTATTCCCCTCCTA
>NW_004449568.1:0-1207 GCF_000243295.1 Trichechus manatus latirostris
AGTGTTTGATTGTATTCAGGAAACTTCTTAGCTTTGGTTTAGTCCAGTTGTGCTGACTTCCCTGTATTGTGTGCTGTTCTTCCCTTCACCTAAGATAATTCTTATCTACTATCTAGTTAATAAATATCCCTCACCCTCCCTCCGCACCCTCATAACCATCAAAGAATGTTTTCTTCTGTGTTAAACCTTTTCTTGAGTCCCTATAATAGTGGTCGTATACAATATTTGTCCTTCTGTCTAAATTCACTCAGCATAAGTTCCAGTTTCCACCATGTTATACGATGTTTCACAGCTTCATCATTGTTCTTTATCGTTGCATAATATTCTGTTGTGTGGATATACCATAATTTGTTTATCTGTTTGTCCGTTGATGGGCACCTAGGTTGCTTCCATCTTTTTGCTCATGTGAACAGCACTGCAGTGAACATGGGTGTGCATATATCTGTGTGATGGCTCTTATTTCTCTAGGATATATCCCAAGGAGTGGAATAGCTGGATCATATGCTACTTCTATTTCTAGCTTTTTAAGGAAGCACCAAATCGATTTCCAAAGTGGTTGTACCATTTTACATTGCCACCAACAGTGTATAAGTGTTCTAGTCTCTCTATAACTTCTCCAGCATTTATTATTTTATGTTTTTTGGAGTAATTCTAGCCTTGTTGAGGTGAGATGATATTTCATTGTAGTTTCTATCTGCATTTCTCTAATGGCTAATGATCGTGAGCATTTCTTCATGTGTCTGTTAGCTGCCTGAATATATTCTTTGGCGAAGTGCCTGTTCATATCCTTTGCCCATTTTTTAATTGGATTACTTGTCTTTTTGTTGTTGAGGTTTTCCAGTATCTGGTAGATTTTAGAGATTAGACGCTGATTGGATTTGTCGTAGCCAAAAATTTTTCCTAGTCTGTAGGTTGTCTTTTTAATCTTCTGGTGAAATCTTTTGATAAGCATAAGTGTTTGATTTTTAGGAGCTTACATTTATCTAGTCTCTCTTCTGGTGCTTGTGCATTGTTACTTATGGTTTTTATTGTATTTATGCCATGTATCAGGGCTCCTAGAGTTGTCCCTATTTTTTCTTCCTTGATCTGTATCGTTTTTGATATTTAAGTCTTTGATCCATTTTGAGTTAGTTTTTGTGCATGGTGTGAGGTATAGGTCTTGTTTCAGTTTTTTGCAGATGGATATCCAGTTATGCCAGCACCATTT
>NW_004449569.1:0-1189 GCF_000243295.1 Trichechus manatus latirostris
GAAAGGAGGAGTGTGCTGTCACATTATAGGGAGAGGAACTAGGGTCACATAACAATGTGTGTATAAATTTTTGTATGAGAAACTAACTTGAGCTGTAAACTTTCACCTAAAGCACAATAAATATATATATATATACAAAAAACAAGTCTCCAGGCAATGATAGAATACCAGATGTTGAGATGTTTCAACAAATGAATGCAACGCTAGAAGTGCTCACTCATCTATGCCAAGAAATTTGAAAGATGGGTACCTCGCCAACTGACGAAGAGATCCATATTTGTGCCCATTCCAAACGAAGGTGATCCAACAGAACGTGGAAATTATAGCACAATATCATGAATAGCACATGCAAGTAAAATTTTGCTGAAAATAATTCAAAAACAGTTGCAGCAGCGCATTGACAGGAACTGCCAAAAATTCAAGCCAGATTCAGAAAAGGAGGTGGAATGATGCTGATGTCAGATGGATCCTGGCTGAAAGCAGAGAATACCAGAAAGATGTTTACCTTTGTTTTATTGACTATGCAAAGACATTCGACTACGTGGATCATAACAAATTATGGATAACATTACGAAGAATGAGAATTCCAGAACACTTAATTGTGCTCATGCAGAACCTGTACATAGACCAAGAGGCAGTCGTTCAAACAGAACAAAGGGATATTGCGTGGCTTAAAGTCAAGAAAGATGTGGGTCAGGGTTGTATCCTGTCATCATACTTATTCAATCTGTATGCTGAGCAAATAACAAGAGAAGCTGGACTATATAAAGAAGAACATGGCATCCGGATTGGAAGAAGACTCATTAACAACCTGCAATATGCAGATGACACAACCTTGTTTGCTGAAAAGCGAAGACGACTTGAAGCACTTACTGAGGAAGATAAAAGACCACAGTCTTCACTATGGATTACACCTCAACATAAAGAAAACAAAAATTCTCACAACTGGAGCAACATCATGATCAACAGAGACAGTATTGAAGTTGTCAAGCATTTCATTTTACTTGGATCCACAATCAACGCTCATGTAAGCAACAGTCAAGAACTCAAATGATTTATTGCAAAAGACCTATTTAAGGTGTTAAAAAGGAAAGATATCACTTTGAGGATGAAGGTGTGCCTGACCCAAGCCATGGTATTTTCAATCACCTTATATGCATGCAAAAGCTGGACAATGAATAAGGAAGAC
>NW_004449570.1:0-1250 GCF_000243295.1 Trichechus manatus latirostris
AAGTACATAATTTTAAATTGTTACAATTTACAACTTAGTATTATTCTGTTTTATAACTGTATCTTAACATTTTTGGAACTCTCTGTTTATACTTGTAGTGGTTGGTAGCTAGCTGGATCATAGTCCTTCCAACAAATGTATTGTAACTTACTTAACTTTCCATGTTGCTGGTTATTTCTTGCTGTTTATACAGCTAACACTGTAGTGAAAATCTTCAGGCATTTAGTGTTTTTCTTTGTTTCAGTTGTTTCTTTGGGGATAAATTCCCAGGAGTAAGGTAACGAGGTATACGTAATTTTATGTCTCGTGTTCGTTGTACTTTCCAAACATTGTTTTAAACAAACCAGTTTGTAGCACCACCATCATGTCTTCGAGTGAATCACTTTCCTCAGTATCATCTATGTTGGATTTTCTTTTAATAGAATACTAATTCAGTAGCTCTAAGTACTTACCTCATTGTTTTAATTCACATCTCCCTCATATTTTACCATTTGCATTGTCTGTCTTTTATGTCATCTGTTCTTAAATATTCTTTGTTGTTGTTTTGTGCCTTCAAGTTGATTCTGACTCATAGCGAGCCTATAGGAAAGAGTAGAACTTCCCCGTAGGGTTTCCTGGGCTGTAATCTTTATGAGAGCAGATTGCCAGGTCTTCCTTGCAGCAGCTGGTGGGCTCAAACTGCTGACCTTTTGATTAGCAGCCAGGCTTTTAACCATTGTGCCACTAGGGCTCTGTAAATATGCTTTAGAGTATATTGGTGCAGGGCAGCGAATTACTTAATATGGCCTTCTAGCCATAGTCACTGTGACTCACACATACTGAGTAGGACTACGCAAATAAAGTATGTGGAACCCTAATGAATGGATTGGTCAGCTTTGCCATCCTGCTAGACTTAAAATGAGCTATCCCAGGGGTGGGAGGAGAGGATCTCACCACCACCAAGAAAGAAAAGCTAGGAGTGGAGCATGTCCTGTGGACTGGGATCCCTGCACTTGAGAAGCTCCTGGAACCAGGAGACAGAGAGAGCTGTAACACTGAAGACGGTGAGAAGTGGTGGCAGCGGGGGCAGGAGACTGGCAGGACGTGGTGCCGTGAGCTTCCCAGTCCACAGAGTGAGAAAGCTGAGTGCCTCTGGGCAGGAGGCTTGCCGGAGGGGTAGGGTGCCTCTGGGCACTTGGTGGCACTAGGTTTGTGGACCTACAGACCCGACGGAGATAGAGCTGAGTGCCTTTGGGCTGAGGCTTGCTAAC
>NW_004449571.1:0-1250 GCF_000243295.1 Trichechus manatus latirostris
TGGGTTGTGGTGTACGGAACTCTTTGCATAGATTTTGAAATGTGGCCTCCACACAGAACAGGGACAACCTATTCAGTGAGGGGAAGGGCTGCCTGTTTGTTTCAGCTGTGTATGCCAAAAAGAAAAACAAATTAGCTGTTTGCTTATTTGACCAGTAACCTTCCCCACAAAAAACCAAACCCATTGCCGTCAAGTCGATTCCAACTCATAGCAACCCTATAGGACAGAGTAGAACTGCCCCATAGAGCTTCCAAGGAGCGGATGGTGGATTCGATTTGACCAGTAGTAGGGCATAAAATCTTCCACTCATCTGTCAGTTTGTCATACTCTGGTGGCTTATGTGTTGCTGTAATACTGGAAGCTATGCCACTGGTATTTCAAATATCAGCATGGTCACCCATGTTGGACAGGTATCGGTGGAGCTTCCAGACTAAGACAGACTAGGAAGAAGGACCTAGCAATCTCTTTTTAAAAGAAATTGGCCAGTGAAAACCTTACAAATAGCAGAACATTGATATACTGCCGGAAGGTGAACCCCTCAGGTTGGAAGACTCTCAAAATATGACTGGGGAAGAGCTGCCTCCTCAAAGTATAGTTTCCCTTAGTGACATGGATGGAGTCAAGCTTTCAAGACCTTAATTTGTTGATGTGGTACGACTCAAAATGAGAAGAAACAGCTGCAAACATCCATTAATAATCAGAATATGCAATGAATGAAGTATGAATCTAGGAAAATTGAAAGTCATCAAAAATGAGATGGAATGCATAAAGATCCATATCTTAGGCATTAGTGAGCTGAAATGGACTGGTATCGGCCATTTTAAATCAGACAATTATATGGTCTGCTATGCCAAGAATGATAAATTGAAGAGGAATGGCGTCACATTCATTGCCAAAAGAATGTTACAAGATCTGTCTTAAAGTACAGTGCTGTACACTGCTGTCAGTGATAGGATAATATCCATACATCTACAAGGAAGACTGGTTAATACGATTATTATTCAAATTTATGTACCAACCACTAAAGCCAAAGATGAAGAAATTGAATCCCAACTTCTGCAGTCTGAAATTGATAAAACAAGCAGTCAAGATGCATTGATAATTACTGGTGATTGGAATGTGGAAGTTGGAAATGAAGAAGAAGGATCAGTAATTGGAAAATAATGGCCTTGGTGTCAGAAACGACGCCGGAGATCGCATGACAGAATTTTGCAAGACCAATGACTTATTCATTGCAAATACCTTTTTCC
>NW_004449572.1:0-1249 GCF_000243295.1 Trichechus manatus latirostris
TTTTCCTGAATTATTCCAATTTTTTGTCTGTATTTTCCATGAATTTGTCTATTTTTTCCTCATTTTTGTCTGATTTTTGCTTCAACTCTTGGATAGCTCTGAATATTAAAGATTTGAATTCCCTATCAAGTAGTTCTAGTGCCTTTTCTTGTACTGGAAAGTCATCTGGTGTTTTATTTTGGACACCAACTGGAACCATCATGTCCTTTTTTTATATATGTTTTGATATAGTCTGCTGTCTTCAGGACATTCAGTACTTATTTCCTCTTTTATTGATTGTATGTTTGTTTCATCCTGCTTTTTTTTAATTTGGTTATGTCTGAGCAGGCAGGCTGTGCATTCTTTGTTGTTTGCTCATCTGTGGGCACAATATTTTTCACCTCCTTCTCCAATGGGCAGGGTCAGTCACTCAGCTATGGTGCAGCAGGGCAGATTTAGCTGAAGGGGAGCCGCTGGGATGGGTTGTTTGTGGCACTACTAGGGCTGACAGGGCAGGCCAGGAATCAGTGCAGGGCAGGTTCTGGTAGGCCATGCCTGTGCTGCTCAGGGTGTGATGTTCAGTGCATGGTGCAAGTAGGCAAGAAGGAGAGTGGAGATTGTGATGTGTGGAGCAAAGATGGGTATGGGAAAGAGGAGAGAGAAATAGAAGCCTAAAACAAACAAACAAACACAAAAAAAAAGAGTGCTAAGGGAGCTTGCCTTTGGAGTGGAGAGATGAGAGACCAAGAAATGGAGAAAAACCAAAAAAAAGAAAAAGAAAACTGGTAAAAGAAAATAAATAAAAATTAGAAAAAATAAAAAAAGAATGGAAAAGCTCCCAGGGATCCCACCAGTGTGGCTGTGAAGACTGGGGAAGTGGCTCCCAGGCCACAAAGTACAGCCTGGCTAGAAGGGGTAGAGGTGTCACACAGTACCAGGTATTCAGGAGACAGGAAGAGAAGGTAAGTAGAGAGACGAGAAATGGATAAATGAAGAAAGATAAAAAGAGAGGGGATCCCACTGCGCAGCTTTGCAGACTGAGGAAGTAGCTCCCAAGCCACACAGTACAGCCTGGCTGGAAGGGGCTCCCAAGCCAAGAAAAGAAAAAGAAAACAAACAAATCAAAGCAGAACAAATGAAAACAAACAAATAGCCCTGGGGATCCCACTAGCATGGTGGCGCAGGCTGGGAAGCAGTTCCACAGTTGAGCAGTGTTTCACAGCCTTTCAGGAAGAAGGAAAGATGGCATACAGAGCTAGATATTTGAGAG
>NW_004449573.1:0-1248 GCF_000243295.1 Trichechus manatus latirostris
AATGCTGAAAGAAATTTAAAATGTTCTAATAAAATGGAAAGACGGTCCATAGTGATGGGTTAGAACACTTAAGATAATGAAGATATTATCCAAAGTGATATACAAATTCAATGTAATCTCTATCAAAAGCTCAACAGTGTTTTCAGCAGAAATGCAAAAAAAACCTTATCCTAAAATTCACATAAATATCAAGGGACTGATAATAGCCAAAACAATCTTGAAAAGAAGAACTACAAAGCAGACTCACACTTTCAATATCAAAACTCACTACAAAGCAAAAACAACCAAAGAAAAAGCAAACAAACAAATGTTGCTACAAAGCTACCATGATCAAAATAGTGTGATACTGGCATAAGGATAGACACATAAACCAATGGAATATAATTGAAAGTCCAGAAATAAACATTCACATCTGTAGTCAACTAATTTTCAAGAAGGTTGCCACAACCATTCAATGGGGAAAAAACAGTCTGCCCAACAAGTGGTACTGGGAAAACCTGGATATCCACATGCAAAAGAAAGAAGTCAGAGCCTTTCCTTACCATACACAAAAATTAACTCAAAATGGATCAAAGATACATATTTAAGAGCTAAAACTTTAAAACCCTTAAAAGAAAACAGGGGCAAAACTTTACGACTCTGGATATGGCAATGGTTTCTTAAATATGTTACCAATAACACAGCAACAAAAGAAAAAACAGAGAAATTAGACATCAATAAAATTACAAACTTTTCTGCACCAAAGAACACTTTCCAGAGAGCGAAAAGACAGTCCACAGAATGGAAGAAAGTATTAGCAACTCATATATCTGACAAGGGTTTAATATTCAGAATATGTAAAGAACTCCTACAACTGAAAAGCAAAAAGACATACGGCTCAATTAAAAAATGAGCAAAGGACTTGAATAGACATTTCTCCATTCAAGATGGTCAATAAGCACTAGAAAAGATACGCAACATCATTAGTCACTTAGAGAAATGAAGATCAAAACTATAATGAGATACCATTCCACACCTACAAGAATAGCTATAATTAACAATAACAGAAAAATAGAATTACCATATGACCCAGCAATTCCACTGCTAGGTATATACCCAAAAGAATTGAAAACAGGGCCTGTTCCTCTTGTACTTTTTACTTGCACTTCAATATTCGTAGCAGAATTATTCACAATAGCCAAAAGGTGGAAATAACCTAAGTGTCCATCAACAGATGAATGGATAAGCAAAATTTAAGTATATTCACAC
>NW_004449574.1:0-1248 GCF_000243295.1 Trichechus manatus latirostris
CAGCTAACACAGCACGGATCCACCATCTTGGACTCCTATCGGAGACCAGCAAACAGGGGGTTCGAGAAAGCAGCTTCACAGAGCTTCCACTGGGAGACAAAACAACCTGTAATTTATGATACACACTTTCCCACCCACCACCCTTCTTCACCCCGACTCGGCCTCCTCTGCTTCCTGCGGCCACAGCCTCTTGACCGGGAAATACCAGCTGCTTGGATTCCACACACCCAAATGGGCTGGCTCTCTGAGTGCCACTTGCTGGCTGCTGGTGTTGCTTTTTTCTGCTTCTTTTGATTTCTTCCATACCTCTCACCACCTCCCCGTCCTTTCGCTCAAATAACTGGCACCATGCGCCACCTTTGCTTCTTCCACAGGGGCTGCAGAGCTCCAGTAATTTGTGATATATACTTTCCCACTCCCTACCCTTCTTCACCCACACTAGGCCCCTTCTGCTTCCCACGGACACAGTTTCTACTCCAAGAAACCCCAGCCTGCACTAACTGGCTCTCTGAGCGCCATTTGTTGGCTGCTAGTGTTCCTTTTTTTTGCTTCTTTTGATTTCTTCCTTACCTCTCACCACCTCCCCCTCCTTTCGCTGAAATACCTGGCTCTGTGCGCCATCTTTACTTCTTGCTGAGGGGCTGTGGAGCTCGGTTCGAGTGTGGAGCTGCTTCCTGGTCTCAACTACTGCGCTGGTGGGATCTCGGGGCTTTTGTTCATTTGTTTGTTTTCTTTTCCTTTTCTTGAGTTCGGAGCCCTTTCTGGAGAGGGGGTGCAGTGTGGCAAGGAGACTTCCCCGTCGGCTTGCACAGACATGCAGAGGGATCCCTGAGGGCATTTGTTTTTTCTTTGGAGTTTTTTTTTTGGGGGGGGCCTTTCTTGTTCTTTTTTGTTGTTGTTGTTTTGTTTTCTTTTCCCTCTTTTTCCCTTTTTGTCTTTCTTCATTGCTCAGTTTCTCATCTCTCTATATCTTCCTTTTCTTTCTGGTCCCTGAATACCTGGTGTTGTATACCTCTACGCCTTCTAGCCAGGCTGTACTGCAATAACTGAGAGCAACTTTCCCAGACCGCATACCTGCACCAGTGGGATCCCTGGGAACTTTGCAGTTCTTTAACCTTTCTGATTTTTATTTATTCATTCTTTTCTTTTCTTCCTCTTCCCCTTTCTGTTTTTTTCCATTTCATAGTCTCTCATCTCTCCACTCCAATAGCAAGCTCCCCTAGCATTCTTTTTTGTTTGTTTGTATGT
>NW_004449575.1:0-1222 GCF_000243295.1 Trichechus manatus latirostris
CACTCTTGTTTAACACTGTGCTGGAAGTTCTAGCTAGAACAATAAGGCAAGAAAAAGAAATAAAGGATATTCAAATTGGTAATGAAGAACTTAAACTGTATTGTTTGTGGATGATATGATACTATACATTGAAAACCCTAAAGACTACACGAGAAATCTACTGGAACTAATGAAAAGATACAGCAGAATTGCAGGATATAACATAAACATACAAAAATCAGTTGGATTCCTATACACCAATAAAGACAGCGATGAAAAGGAAATCAGGAAAACAATACCATTTATAATAGCCCCTAAAAAATAAAATACTTAGGAATAAATCTAAACAGGGATGTAAAAGACCTATAAAAAGAAAACTACAAAACACTACTGCATGAAACAGAAAGCAATCTACATAAATGGAAAAAAATACCATGCTTATGGATAGGTAGACTCAACATTGTGAAAATGACGATTTTACCCAAAGCAATTTACAAATACAATGCAATCCCAATCCAAATACCAACGACATTCTTCAAAGAGATGGAAAAACTAATCATTAACTTCATATGGAAGGGGAAGAAGCCACGAATGAGTAAAGCACTACTGAAGAAGAAGAATAAAGTTGGAGGACTCACACTACCTGACCTTAGAACCTACTATACATCTATGGTAATCAAAATGGCCTGGTACTGGTATAACGACAGACACATTGACCAATGGAACAGAATTGAGAACCCAGATGTAAATCCATCCACCTGTGGTCACCTGATCTTTGACAATGGCCCAAAGTCCATCAAATGGGGAAAAGAGAGTCTTTTTAACAAGTGGTGCTGGCAAAACTGGATATCCATCTGCAAAAAAATGAAACAGGACTCATACCTCACACCATATACAAAAACTATTTCAAAACAGATCAAAGACCTAAATATAGAGCCAAAAATTATAAAGTTCATAGAAGAAAAAACAGGACCAGCGCTACAGACCCTAATACATGCCATTAACAGGATAGACACATAACCATCAACACACAAACCCCAGAAGATAAGCTAGATAACTGGGATATTCTGAAAATCAAACACCTATGCTCTTCAAAAGAATTCACCAAAAGAGTAAAAAGAGAAGGTACAGACTGGGAAAAATTTTTTGGACAGTACAAGTCAGACAAAGGTCTAATCTCCATAATCTACAAGAAAATCCAACACCTCTACAACAAAAAGACAAACAATCATATTAAAAAATG
>NW_004449576.1:0-1203 GCF_000243295.1 Trichechus manatus latirostris
AGACTTTAAAACAAAATCCACCATAAAAGACAAAGACTGGCACTATATAATGATTAAGGGGACAACCCATCATGAAGACATAACCATAATAAACATCTACACACCCAATGACAGGGCTCCCAAATACATAAACTCTGACAGCACTGAAAAGAGAAATTGACAGTTCTACAAAAATAGTAGGAGACTTCAACACACCACTCTTAATAAAGGACAGAACATCTAGAAAGAAATTCAGCAAAGATACAGAAGACCTAAAGGGCGTGATCAGCCAACCTGACCTCACAGACATATATAGAACATTATACCCAACTGCTGCAAAGTACACATTCTTTTCCAATGCACATGGAATGTTCTCCAATATACACCACATCTTAGGCCAGGGAGCAATCCTCAGTAAGATCCAAAACACTGAGATAATACAAAGTATCTTCTCTGACCATAATGCCATCAAGGTAGAAATTAACAACAGGAAGAACAATGAAAAAAAAAAAATCAATTACATGGAACCTGAATAACACCCTGCTTACACATCACTGGGTAATAGAAGAAATCAGAGACAGAATCAAAAAATTCCTAGAATCAAACAAGAATGAAAACACATCATACCAAAACCTTTGGGACACAGCAAAGGTAGTCCTCAGACGATAATTTATAACAATAGATGCACAGATCAAAAAACATAGGGACAAAATCAAAACATTAACTACAGAACTTGAACAAATAGAAAGAGAACAGCAAAAAAAGCCCATAGCCACTAGAAAAAAGGAAATAATAAAGATCAGAACAGAAATAAGTGAAATAGAGAATAGAAGAACAATAGAATCAACAAAATCAGAAGTTGGTTCTTTGAAAGGATCAACAAAATTGTAAAAGCACTAGACAAAATGACAAAAAACAGGAGAGGATGTAAATAACTCAAATAAGAAATGAAATGGGGGAAATTACAACAGACCCAACTGAAATAAAAAGGATTATAACAGTATATTATGAAAACCTATACTCCAAAAAATTTGAAAACCTAGAGGAAATGGATAAATTTCTAGACAACACACTACTTATCCAAAGTACCACAAGGTGATGTTGAAAATCTGAACATACGGGTAACAAGAGAAGAGACTGAAAAGGTACCAAAAAAAATTCCCAACAAAAAAAACCCCTGGCCCAGGGGGCTTCATTGGAGAATTCTACAAAACATTCAGAGAG
>NW_004449577.1:0-1247 GCF_000243295.1 Trichechus manatus latirostris
AACCAAAAAAGAGTTGGGAATCTCTGTTCTAGAGTTCAAGGATTAATCCCAATATTTCCTGACAGTAAAAGTTTCAGATGAAAACACTTTACATACATTCACAAAATACACACATGAACTCAATCTGAAACTTAGTACTAAAAGCAATCAGCAATTATATGTAAAGAACTTCAACAATAGACTGAAGATACATGACAGCTGGATCTTGGGGACATTTCTAATTGCTAGGAGCCCTGGGTGGTGCAAATAGTTAATGCATTCAGCTGCTAATTGAAAGGTTGAAGGTTGGAGTCCAGCCAGAGGCATCTCAGAAAAAAGGCCTGGCGATTTACTTCCAAAAGATCACAGCCACTAAAAATCCTATGGAGTAGAGCTCTACTTTGACACATATGGGTTCTCCATGAGTCAGAGTTGAGTTGATGGCCACTGGTTTTTTTGTTCTAATTGCTGAGGAGGAAAGTCCATAGCCGCAATAACTTGCTCTCAGTGGGTAGGCTTATGAGATACTGAAGAGTAATTTAGAAACTATCATTGTAGAATCTATCTCTGTGCCTGAAATGCTGTTCCTTCCCTTCTCCTAATGTATGTGTATATAAAACAAAAGCAAAGCTCCCTTGCTTTAATCAGCATAGCATATTATGGTAAAGCCAACCCTAATACTCTTTTCTTGGCTTTTGTTGGAGAATCATATCTCCAGACTTTTCTTTACTTTAAGAACATATTGGGACAGCACCCTTTATTCTGAGCAATAAAATCCTGGTCAAATAAGACACGATTCTAGGAGTTAGCGCTGTCAGTTATGTAAAGCCAACAAGTCCAGTCCTAGAAAGTTGGTCAACAAGCAGGAAAGGCTCACAGACCAGCATGCTCCTCAGGTTCAGCTCTGCTTGCATCTCCTTTTGCTTCCCAGCTCATGTCTGCTGCAGGAGGGGCGGGAAAGAATGATCCAGCAGAACTTGTCAGTCCATTCACACAGAACATCCTGTGAACCGTTTACCTTGAAGCTGCGCCACTGAAAAACTTGAGAGAAGAGTTGAAGCAAAACCCCTTACAACCATTGGTCATATATCTCTGCCTAGTCTTCTTTTATCCTTCCCTTGGAGACATGAAAAGTGATAAGAGAAAATAAAGCTTAAAAGTTAACTAATCTGTTTCACCTAAAACACAATAAAATTTAAAAAAAAAAAGTTAACAAATCTGAAACAGGAGCACTGGTGGCTCAGTGGTTAAGAGCTACGGCTGCTAAC
>NW_004449578.1:0-1153 GCF_000243295.1 Trichechus manatus latirostris
TGAAGTCTTTTGATGAGCACAAATATTTAATTTTTAGAAGGTTCCAATTATCTAGCTTATCTTCTGGTGTTTGTGTATTGTTAGTTATAGTTTGTATCCTATTTATGCCGTGTATTAAGACCTCTAGAGTTAACCCTATTTTTTCTTCTATGATCTTCATAATTTTTGTTTTATATTTAGGTTTTTGATTCGAGTCAGTTTTTGTGTATGGTGTGAGGTATGGGTGCTGTTTCATTTTTCTACAGATGAACATCAGTTTTGCCAGCACAATTTGTTAAAAAGACTGTCTTTTCCTCCATTTAATGGACTTTGGGCCTTTGTTGAAGATCAGGTGACTGTAAGTGGATGGATTTACATCTGGGTTCCATTGGTCAGTGTGTCTGTCATTGTACCAGTACCAGGATGTTTTGACTACTGTAGCTGTTTAATAGATTCTGAGGTCAGGTAGTGAGAGTCCTCCTACTTTATTCTTTTTCTTCAATAGTGCTTTACTTATCTGGGGCTTCCTTCCTTTCCATAGAAAATTAATGGTTAGTTTTTCCATCTTGTTAAAGAGTGCTGTTGGTATTTGGATCAAAATTACATTGTATTTGTAGATTGCTTTGGGTAAAATTGACATTTTCACAATGTTGAGTATACCTATTCATGAGCATGATATGTTTTTACATTTATGTAAGTCTTTTTTGGTTTCTTACAGGAATGTTTTTAGTTTTCTTTGTATAGATCTTTTACATCCCTAGTTTGATTTATTCCTATTTTATTTTTTTAGGGGCTTTTATAAATGGTATTGTTTTCCTGATTTCCTTTTTGTCATTCTCTTTATTGGTGCATAGGAGTCCAACTGACGTTTGTATGTTTATCTTGTATCCTGCTATTCTGCTGAATCTTTCTATTATTTCCAGCAGTTTTCTTGTGGAGTCTTTAGGGTTCTCTACGTATTGTATCATATTATCTGCAAATAGGGGTAGTTTTACTTCTTTCTTACTAATTTGGATGCCCTTTATATTCTTCTTGCCTTATTGCTCTAGCTAGGACATTCAGCACAATGTTAAGTAGGAGTGGTGATAAAGGGCATCCTTGTCTAGTTCCCATTCTAAGGCGGAATGTTTTCAGCGTCTCTTGGTTGAGAATGATGGTGGCTGTTGGTTTTGTA
>NW_004449579.1:0-1246 GCF_000243295.1 Trichechus manatus latirostris
AAAGAGGAAAAACATAAAGTCTCAGTAAAAACAAAACCTACAAAAACAAACATATGAAAAAAAATCTTCAAACAAATGGAATTCAGGATAGGAGAGTAAGAGGAACAAAGAAAACGTCTACACCACAAAAAAACCACTACAAAATGACAGCAACAAACTCACATCTATCAATAATTACACTGAATGTAAATGGAGTCAAAGGACCCATAAAGAGACAGAGAGTGACAGAACGTATTAAAAAAAAAAAAAGCAGATCCATCAATATGGTGTCTACGAGAGACACACCTTATAAACAAAGACAAAAATTTATTAAAAATCAAAGGTTGGAAAAAATATATCAAGCAAAAAACTACCAAAAAACAGCAGGGGTGGCAATACTAATCTCAGATAAAATAGACTTTAAAACAAAAGCCACCATAAAAGACAAAGACGGACACTATATAATGATTAAGGGGACGATCTCTCATGAAGACATAACCATAATAAACATCTACGCAGGTCTCCAAAATACATAAAACAAATTCTAACTGTGCTGAAAAGAGAAAATGACAGTTCCACAATAATAGTAGGAGACTTCAACACACCACTCTTGGTAAAGGACAGAACATCCAAAAAGAAACTCAACAATGATACTGAAGATCTAAAGGGTACAATCAGCCAACTTGACCTCACAGACATATATAGAACACTCCATTCAACAGCTGCAAAGTACACACTCTTTTCCACTGCACATGGAACATTCTCCAGAATAGACCACATCTTAAGCCACAGAGAAATCCTCAACAAGATCGAAACCATTGAGATAATACAAAGTATCTTCTCTGACCACAATGCCATTAAGGTAGAAACTGACAAAAGAAAGGGCAAGGAAAAAAAATCAATTACATGGAAACTGAAATAACACCCTGCTTACAAACCACTGGGTAATAGAAGAAATCAGAGATGGAATAAAAAAATTCCCAGAATCAAACGAGAATGAAAACACATCATACCAAAACCTTTGGGACACAGAAAACACAGTCCTCAGAGGACAATTTATAGCAATAGATGCACACATCAAAAAAGAACAAAGGGACAAAATCAAAACATTTACTACAGAACTCAAACAAATAGAAAGAGAAGAGTAAAAAAAAAGCCCAAAACTGCCAGAAGAAAGGAAATAATAAAGATCAGAGCAGAAATAAATGAAATAGAGAATAGAAAAACAATAAAAAGAATCAACAAAACCAAAAGTTGGTTCTTTGAA
>NW_004449580.1:0-1185 GCF_000243295.1 Trichechus manatus latirostris
AAAAAAAAAAAAAAAAACCCTCGTCCAAGTGGCTTCTCTGGAGAATTCTACCAAACCTTCAGAGAAGAGCTTATACCAGTACTACTCAAACTATTTCAAAACAAAAAAGGAAGCAACACTTCTTAATTCATTCTATGAAGCCAGCATAACCCTGATACCAAAACTCAGGCAAAAACACCAAAAAAAAAAATTACAGACCAATATCTCTCAAGAATATAGATGCAAAAATTCTCAACAAAATTCTAGCTGATAGAATTCAGCATCATATCAAAAAAAAATAATACACCACGACCAAGTAGGATTTATACCAGGTATGCAGGGATGGTTCAACATTAGAAAATCAATCAATATAATCCACCACATAAATAAAAGGGAAGAAAACCATCATATTATTATCTCAATCGATGCAGAAAAGGTATTTGACAAAGTTCAACACCCATTCCTGATTAAATCTCTCAATAAAATAGGTATAGAAGGGAAATTCCTCAACATTATAAAGGGCATCTATGCAACTCCAATAGCCAACATCATTCTTAATGGAGAGAGGCTGAAAACATCCCCCTTGAGAACATGAACAAGACAAGGATGCCCTTTATCATCATTGCTATTTAACATTGTGCTGGAAGTCCTAGCGAGAGCAATGAGGCAAGAAAAAGAAATAAAGGGCATCCAAATTGGTAGTGAAGAAGTTAAACTGTCGCTATTAGTGGATGATATGATACTATTCACAGGAAATCCAAAAGACTCCATGAGAAAACTACTGCAACTAATAGAAAGATGCAGCAGAGTAGCAGAATACTAGATGAACATACAAAAATCAGTTAGATTCCTATACACCAATAAAGAAAACAATGAAAAGGAAATCAGGAAAATAATATTTATAATAGCCCCTAAAAAAATAAAATATTCAGGAATAAATCTAACCAGGGATGTAAAAAACCTATACAAAGAAAACTACAAAACACTACTTTAAGAAACCAAAAGAGATCTACATAAATGGAAAAACATACCATGCTCATGGATAGGTAGACTCAACACTGTGAAAATGACAGTTCTACCGAAAGCAATTTATGAGTACAATGCAATCCTGATCCAAATACCAACAACAGTCTTTAAAGAGGTGGAAAAACTAATGATTAACTTTATGTGGAAAGGGAAGAAGCCCTGGATAAGTAAAGCACTATT
>NW_004449581.1:0-1188 GCF_000243295.1 Trichechus manatus latirostris
CTTTGAAAGCACTCCCCTTGACAATGGGAACCAGACAAGGATGCCCTTTATCACCACTCTTATTCAACATTGTGCTGGAGGTCCTAGCCAGAGCAATTAGGCTAGAAAAAGAAACAAAGGGAAGAAGTCAAAGTATCTCTATTTGCAGATGATATCATCTTATACACAGAAAACCCCAAAGAATCCACAAGAAAAACGACTGGAACTAATAGAAGATTTCAGCAAAGTATCAGGATACAAGATAAACATAAAAAAAATCAGTTGGATTCCTCTACACCAATGAAGAGAACTTCGAAGAGGAAATCACCAAATCAATATAATTTACAATAGCCCCCAAGAAGATAAAATACTTAGGAATAAATCTATCCAGAGACGTAAAAGACCTATACAAAGAAAAATACAAGACACTACTGCAAGAAACCAAAAGAGACCTACGTAAGTGGAAAAACATACCTTGCTCATTGATAGGAAGATTCAACATTGTGAAAATGTTAATTCTACCCAAAGCAATCCCAATACAAATTTCAAGGACATTTTTTAATGAGATGGAGAAACAAATCACCAACTTCATATGCAAAGGGAAGAGGCCCCAAATAACTAAAGTATTACTCAAGGAGAAGAACAAAGTGGGAGGCCTCACACTACCTGATTTGAGAACCTGTTATACCACCATGGTAGTCAAAATAGCCTGGTACTGGTACAACAACAGATACGTGGAACAGAATGGAGAATCCAGACAAAAATTAATCCATCTATGAGCAGCTGGTATTTGACAAAGGCCCAAAGTCCGTTAATTGGGGAAAAGACAGTCACTGGCATAACTGGATATCCATCTGCAAAAAACTGAAACAAGACCCATAACTCACACCATGCACAAAAACTAACTCAAAATGGATCAAAGACTTATATATAAAATTGAAAACGATAAAGATCATGGAAGAAAAAATAGGGGCAATGCTAGGAGCCCTAATACGTGGCGTAAACAGAATATGAACCATAAGTAACAATGCACATGCACCAGAAGAGAGACTAGATAACTGAAAGCTCCTAAAAATCAAACACTTATGCTCATTAAAAAACTTCACCAAAAGAGTAAAATGACCACCTACAGACTGGGAAAAAAATTTTCCCTGCAACAAATCCAATCAGCATTTAATCTCTAAAATCTACAAGATACTGCAAAACCTC
>NW_004449582.1:0-1246 GCF_000243295.1 Trichechus manatus latirostris
CAATGTTCTACATTCCACCTTGGTGAGTAGTGTCTGGGGTCTTAAAAGCCTCTGAGCAGCCATCTAAGATACTCCACTGGTCTCACCCCTTCCGGAGCAAGGGAGAATGAAGAGAACAGGACACAAGGAAAAGATTAGTCCAAAGGACTAATGGACCACAGCTACCACGGCCTCCACCAGACTGAGTCCAGTACAGATAGATGGTGCCCGGCTACCACCACTGACTCCTCTGACCGGGATCACAACAGAGGGTTCTGGACAGAGCTGGAGAAGGATGTAGAAAAAAATTCTAACTCACAAAAAAAGACCAGATTTACTGGCCTGACAGACTGGAGAAACCCCGAGAATATGGCCCCCAGACACCTTTTTAGCTCAGTGGGGAAGTCACTCCTGAGGTTCACTGTTCAGCTGGGGATTGGACAGCCCCATAAAACAAACTGGGACTAATGAGGCACAGGGACAAGGACTAGAAGGTAAGAGGTGACAGGAAAGCTGGTGATAGGGAACCGAAGGTTGAGAAGGGACACTGTCGACATGTTGTGGGGGTTGTTAACCATTGTCACAGGGTAATATGTGTACTGTTTAATGAGAAATTATCTGTTCTGAAAACCTTCATCTAAGTTACAAAAAAAAAAATTATCTATGTGAGATCAAACTGACAACAAGAACTCAAAGGGTTTGATGGGAAGCCTGGGGGGCGGTGAGTTGAAGATAATGGTGATGGAATAATTTGGAAAGGGATAGTGAGAATAGCCACGCAGCTGGAAGAATGTAATCAATGTCACTGAGTTGTACATGTAGAAACTTTTGAAATGGTGTTACTTTGGCTATGTATATTTTCACCAAAAAAATGTCCTCCAAGGTCGAGAAGGGAGAGTGTTAACATGTCATAGGGTTGTTAACCAATGTCAGAAAACAATATGTGTACTGACAGTTTAATGAAAATCTATTTGTTCTATAAACCTTCATCTCAAGTACAATTTAAAAAAAAAAAAAAAAGCCCTTGCCCAGATGGCTTCACTGGAGAATTCTACCAATCTTTCAGAGACGAGTTAACACCACTACTACTAAAGGGATTTCAGAGCATAGAAAAGGATGGAAGGGAGGCGTGGTCAACATGGTGGAGTAGTTAGACACTTCCTATATCCCTCTTACAATGAAGACCTGGAAAAACAAGTAATTTGATTCTATGTGAACATCTGGCAGCCCTGAACAAGGCAAGGTTAAGAAATCCATCTGAGTCATA
>NW_004449583.1:0-1246 GCF_000243295.1 Trichechus manatus latirostris
TGTTCTCAGCTCACTGTGTACTTCTCCTGCCAATCATCTGTTATCAGGCATCTTTCCATTACCTCTGATTCTTTTATTGGAAGCCTGGCAGTGCTAAATTTAAGCCCTTGGCTGCTAACCGAAAGGTTGGCGGTTCGAACCCACTAGCTGCTCTGCATAGAAAGATGTAGCAGTCTGCTTCCATAAAGATTTACAGCCTTGGAAACCATGTAGGGCAGTTCTACTCTGTCAAATAGAGTCACTTTGTATTGGGATCGGCCCAACGGCACACAACAATAATTTAGACTCCATGAATTGTGTACTGTTGTGCTAGCTGAGAATGCTCAGTTCTATTAAAATCTCATCACTTTCAGTGCCTTTTATTGGTCAGGTCTTTGAAATATAAGAAACCCTGGTGGCGTACGGATTTAGAGTTCAGCTGCTAACCACAAGGTCGGCAGTTTGAATCCATCAGGTGCTTCTTGAAAAACCTATAGGGCAGTTCTACTCTGTCCTATAGGATCTCTATGAGTCGGAATCGACTTGACATTAATGGGTTTTGTTTTTGTTCTTTGAAATATAAATGACATTTAAAAGTCAGTAGTTCCTATTGGATTTTACAAGTAAAGTTTAATAATACAATTTTTGAATAACTTTTTAATATATTTTCTCTTTAATGTTTTCTTTCCATTTTATGACATTTATAAAGATACCATCCACAGAGCAATGCTAACATTACTATTAACAACCCAGCTACTGAATGAAGGTTAAAATTTCTTTGCATTTCTTTTATCCCAGGATGTTTTATCTAAGTTATGCGTGAGTACTCTATTCTAAAACAACTTGTAATAATTCTGATCTCTGCATGGCTCTGTTACCATGTTAATGAAGTTTTACATTTATTTCTTCTAGTTTGTTTTAAATTTTGGATTTTTCTTCTTACCTTCTTTATCTAACCTCATTTTTTAACTATGAAAAATAGATCTGAGTTTCAAAAATAAAAATTATGTGAAAGGGTCTATGGTGAGTAGTCTTATTCCTATCACACCTCCTTCTACCTGTTTGCACATTTAATAATCATTTCATTAGTTTCTGATAAATCCCTTCAGTGTTCATTCTTCTTCGTTTTTTATAGCCAAGGAAGCTTAGATTACACTCTTATCTGCACCTTGCTGTTTTCATTCTAGAAAATATTTCAACTATTCCAATATTTTATTGTAACAGATAATGAAATAAATGTACTTGTGTATATGTTACTTTATATTTA
>NW_004449584.1:0-1246 GCF_000243295.1 Trichechus manatus latirostris
GACTCCAGAAACCTTGAATACTGTAAGAAACAGTAATTGACCTCCACCCTGGATCATTTGCCTTACTCGTGCTTATTCAAACAAAAACACCAACCCTTCACAAACAATTTTCTGTTACAAATTAGCCTCAGGGTAATGCCATAAACCAAATGTGTTCACTTTGCCCAAGGAAAAGTTTGAAGCCAAAGTCACACAAGAAAAATTTAACAAGAGGAGAGGCTGGGAGGAGGAGGCCAACAAGGAGCGGCAGAGGAAGGCCAGAGAGAATTCCCAACGTAAAAGGAACAAGGATCAGCACAGAGGCCAGGGTGCCTGGGGCAGAGTGATGAGAAATAAAGTCAAAGAGATAACCAGGGACAAGATCATACGAGGCCTTTCTTCTAGGATTTAAGAGAGACAAAGAATCTAACAGAGACAAGGAATGGTGAGAGGCTTGTGAGCAGAGAAGTGACATAAAAGATACCTTCAACTTTCTGATCTTGGGGCCGCACCACCAGGAGGTAAGACAGGACGCCATCCACTGCACAGATCTTCTGTGAGGATGACATGAGACAAATAACAGAAAACACCCAGCCTAGAGCCTGGCACAAAACAGGGACTCAAGGGACGCAGCCGCGTTTTCCACTTCTTCACTTGGTCAAGGGAGACTCTGGCAAGGGATTTAAGTAAAACAAGAGCTCATAACCAGGTGTCATAACTAACCAATCCTACTTGTTAAACCACATCTACAGGCTAACCACAGAGGAGGGGAACCACGCCAGCTTCTCAAGCTCTGGGTTCCCTGGAGAAATGTGCTCAGCCCAGCAAGGTCCCCAGGGCTCAGACTCCCTGCAGAAGACAGACAACCGTGCTCCTCCTTTACAGAGCTATCCCTAAGCTTCCACGGCCTCAGGAAGCCAGGCTCCAGGCTCAGAGGCGAACTCCCCAACAGGCTCCATGCAACTGCAGGCTCCCCCCTCCCCTTCCATTACGAATTTTTCTATCATCTGTACAACTCAATTGTGAGTTCCTTAAGGAAGGCCTATGTCCCCCGCTCGGAAACTCTTTATAACCAACCTGGTATATGATAGGTGTTCAGGGAATCCCTGAAGGCAGGGAGAGAGGGAAAGAGAGCTGCAGAGAGAGACGGAAAAGTGGTGTGGGATAGGGTTGCTATGAGTTGTAACTGACTTTGCAGCAAAGGGTTTGTTTTTTAATAGGGGTGAAGAGCTCGGACTCTCAAATTAGAGACACCTGCCCTGAGACC
>NW_004449585.1:0-1219 GCF_000243295.1 Trichechus manatus latirostris
ATCGTATTGGACAGCACAGTTCTAGAAGGAAGACTGCAAAAAGAGAAAGGAAGGAAAGACACACCCACTGACTGAACACTTACTGTGAGCCACTGGGCTGGCAGTGCTCTCCTATTCCACCTTATTCCACCTCACCAAAGCCTTGCAAGGTAGATAGCACTGTCTCCATTTTGCCATTTGAGCAAACTGAGGTTTAAAGAGGTAAAACAAGGTTAAGGAGTTTTGCTTGTAAGTTGAGAGAGAAGGTGCCTGAAGAGAGCGGACAGTTGAAGACATGAAAGAGGGAAAAGAAGATAATGGATGGAGGAAGATCCCAGAGGATGAGGGAGGTCATTCAAGAAGGATAAGATCCCCTGGGGTGTAAGATGTATTTTACACATCATGGCAGAAGGAGTGGTGTTGGGTTGTCCTTGTAGAATTGTTCAATATCAGAATCTTCATTTTCCAACTGGGGTCAACTTGAACATAAGCATTAACAGAAATGTGTCTCCATTCAGTAGAAGCTGAGATTCCAGCTGCAAGGGTTTGTAATGATGACAGAAAGCAGCCCATCTTCTACGCAGCACTTCCAAGGCTGACTTCTCTGACCTTGCCGACACCCCCACCCCGAACTTCAACAGAAACCATAACCCCGGCCTCGTTCTCCTCTTCCTCACCATCTCCAATCTCTTTTTTTCATCTTTGCATCACCTAGCTCCTCGTCTCTTACAGATCTTTATTTCGAATCCTCTTTCCTCTCCATCTTCATAAATAATCCAAGAGAGGCACTTTCAACGGCTCCTCTTTCATGCACGTGATTAAAGTGGGCCTCTCTGAGAAAAGTCTCCTCCCTAAATCATTCATCAGATAAGAAAACAGAGAGAGGGGGCACCCACTCCTTCTCCTGCAGCATTTTCCTTTTAGACACAGAACAAGCTTGTGTGTTGGCAGGTGTAACAGGATTCCACTTTGACAAGACTGATAGCTCTGCCCCCGGGAAGGACTCAGCCAGGCTCCCTGACTTGCAGGGTGGGGGTTGCTCTTCCTGATCGCTTAGGGTGTGTTTTCATAACCTGAGGAATAGGAAGGGCAAAATTAAGCCAAATTCTAGTTTAGCTTCCAGGTCACAATGCCCCCCAACCAGAGTAAGTCTGGCATCTTGATATGGTAAAAAGATCCTGGCCTTTTAGGTATTCAGACTTGGGTTTGAGTTCTGGCTCTGCTACTTCTTAGCTGTGTG
>NW_004449586.1:0-1244 GCF_000243295.1 Trichechus manatus latirostris
TTTCTCTCAAATACCTGGTTCCATGCACCATCTTTGCTTCTTCCTGAGAGGCTGTGAAGGACCGCTCAAGTGTGGGACTGCTTCCCAGCCAGTGTTGCTGCACTGGTGGGATCCTGGGGCTTTTTTTTGTTCGTTTGTTTTGAATTGTTTCTTTGCTCGTTTTCTTTTTCTTTTCTCGAATTGAGAGCTCATTCTAGCTGGGCAGTACTGCGCAGCTTGGGACCTGCCCCCTCAGTTTGCACAGACATGCAGAGGGATCCCTGAGGGCATTTCTTTTTTCTTTCTTTTTTTTCTGTTTTTTAGGGATTTCCTTGTTCTTTCTTTATTTGTTTTCTTTTCTTTTCTCTCTTTTTCCCTTTTCATCTTTCTTCATTACTCAGTTTCTCATCTCTCTATACTTACCTTCTCTTCCTGTCTCCTGAATACCTGGCACTGAGTGACACCTCTACCCCTTTTGCCAGGCTGTACTTCATGGCCTGGGAGCAACTTCCCCAGACCTCGCAGCTGCACTGGTGGGATCCCTGGGGGCTTTGGTTTTCTTTTTTCTTTCTACTTTTTATTTATTCATTTTTTTCTTTTCTTTTTTTTCTTCTTCTCCTTTTTGTTTTTTTCCATTTCTCAGTCTCTCATCTCTCCACTCCAATGGCAAACTCCCTTAGCACTCTTTTTCATTGGTTTATATGTTTTTGGCTCCTGTTCCTCTCTTCTCTCTCTCCTCTTTCCCATACCCATCTTAGCTCCACACATCAAAATCTCCCCCCTCCATCCTGCCTAGCTACACCATGCGCTGAATAGCACACCCCCAAGAAGCACAGGCAGAGCCTACCGGAACCTGCCCTGCACAGAATACCGGCCTGCCCTGCTGGCCCTCGTACATGCCACAAACAACCCATCCCAGCAACTCCTCTTCAGCTAGACCTGCCCTGATGTACCATATCTGAGCAACTGACCCTGCCAATTATAAAGGTATCATGCTCACAGATGAGCAAATAACAAAGAACACACAGTCCACCTGCTCAGACATAACCAAATAGCAAAAAATTGGGAAAAAACAAACAAATCTACAATCAATAAATGGGGAAAATAAGACAGCAGACAATATCAAAACATTTACAAAAACAGGACAGGATGGGCCCAGTGGGTTTCCAAAATAAAACACCAGATGACTTTCTAATAGAAGAAAAGGCACTAGAACTACCTGATAGGGAATTCAGATCTCTAATACTCAGAGCTATCAAAGAGTT
>NW_004449587.1:0-1241 GCF_000243295.1 Trichechus manatus latirostris
GACGCAGTATAGCATATTTTTCTGTTTTCTATTTTTTTATATTCTACTCAGACATTTCCACCATAGTCTATTTGGTTTGTTAGAAGTGACAAATTAGAAAAACTGTTCAATCTGAATAAGTGCTATACAGAGCTTAAAGATATTTTTCCCTAAATTTTGAGAGCCTGTGCCACTTAGCTATTGCTAAATTGCATCAAATGATAGGCATGGGAACTGTGAGAGAAAATACTTAGCTAACTCCCAATCTGGACCATAACTGCCATTTTAAGCAAAAAAGTCTACTAGTTATTTTGAAGACTAGTTATTTTGAAGTACTGGCTGGGTGTTCAAGGTTCCATATATTTAATAAAAACTCTTAGATTTAGTAGTATGGAATGGATTTTAATGTTTCTATCCAAATAGAGACATTTAATTAATATGAATAATATAGCATTTAGTTTGGCATAAAACAGGGGTAGACTATAGCACTTGTTGTTCACACTAGAGATCAGGAACAATATCTCTTTACCATGAACGATGATATATTTTTCTAAGGCACATATGTTTAAGTTCTATTGTTAAACCAAAGACTTCTTAAGTTATAATCACTTTATGCACTTAGCAGATCTTGGAATCTCTAGTTTAAAATAAAAGTAGTTGATGAAAAGTAAAATATTTGTAATTTCCTTTACTAGTTATAGTCTTCAATGACAAATATAATCTTTTGAACATTGGGGAAGTTTTTGGAAGGCAAATCAGCTAATCGGCAAAGGATCCCTTTTTCAGTTCTTAGTGATGTGAGAATGCTTTGTAGACTTCTTAGAAAAGTGAGCAATGATGTGTTCATGTCATGATTATGCATACATAAAATAGTCCTTCTGCCCTTACAAGAACAAACAGCTTTCCTTTAAAAAATATAATATGCTTTTCTTTTATGTTGAAATTCAATTGAAAAGAGAATATATTGGATATGTAAAAAAATTTAAATTGAACATCATTTATAAAAACATTGTACATTTATCCCCAACATCTGTCTAGCATACTTACCCAACCTGTTTTTATTCATAAATGGTATTTTTTCACAGTGATATATTTTATTTGAAAGCCATTCTCAAAAAAAAAAAAAAAGAAAGAAATTATATTCAATCTCCTAACACAAGTAAAATTCAGCAAAGTTATTATCTGGGATTTTCAATGAGTACTCTTAACATTTCTTTCCAGTATTTTATCTACAAAGAAAATATCTCTAACTGCTACACCCC
>NW_004449588.1:0-1245 GCF_000243295.1 Trichechus manatus latirostris
AAGGATTTAATGTCCTTGGAAGCAGCCCTCAGCTGATACAAAAATTGCAGCTGCACACACATACACAAATACACATACCTGCGCACACACACATCTGCATGCATGCACACACATGCAGATACACACACCTGTACACACACTTGTATATAAGCATGTACTTTCACACATAGAAATGATAGAGATAAATGAATATGCATTAGAATATATACCCTTCTAAAAGAGATTTCATCTTAATTAAAAATAAAATTGTAATTTTTCCTAAGGAAAAATTAAGAGTAAACATATGCAACCTATGGTAATACATGTTTTACTCTTATCTACTATGCTCTGCAAACCCCTAGGAGGCGGTCTTACTAGGAACATAGATCCGAAGGGCTACTTGACTTAATCAGTGGATTCAGCTGTGAGTCTCACTGCAGTTTTAAAAAAACAAAAAGATTGGCCATTAGTAATTAATGTTTCTCAAGTCTGAGATATTTTACCAATAGCTTTTTTGTTGGTGAAAATCTACTAGGTTCTATGAAAAGATATCTCTGCCAGTATTAGCATTTTCAATAAAGAAATACCTGTATTAACCTTCCAATCAGAACACAAATAGCACAGATATCTCAATATTTAAACACAATTATTTCATGAAAGTGAGATTTCATAAGTCAAATAAAATCTCATCATTTCCATTTTTCCTGGCTGTGGATTGAGGGTATAGATATGAAATCATGGGGAAAATATTTGATTTTTTAAAAAATAAAGTGATAAAAAGAAATATTGATGTAAGTATGAAAGAAAAGTCCAGTTTTCTAAGGCCTAGTATTCCAGAATTTTAATCTATTGATTTGTCAACAGTCGCATGAAGCCGAGTGATACCTTTTGACTTTTAGTAACAATCTCTGATGTGAAAATGTGGAAAATCTCTAAAGAAAAATAAAGGTTGGGGGTGTTTATTAGGAGAGAATAGATGGAGAAGCTCAAGGTTAAGGTAGAATGTCAATAAAAAGAAGATAAAATCATTGATCATCTGGAGCAGGTCAGAGTTTGTCTACTAAAAATGCTATTTCTTGCCAAAAAGGTTGGTTACAAAGGGGTAATTTGAAGATCTGGTTTGAGTAAGGGTTTGAAGATGAGATAATTGATTCTTACTAATGGCCCACAGTTGGTTCATATGTGGTTAAACAAAGCAAATCTGCACAATGTCTCTGAGGCCATGCGTTAGAACTAGCAGTAAACAGATTACTCATACTGGTCCTG
>NW_004449589.1:0-1245 GCF_000243295.1 Trichechus manatus latirostris
TATAATGTCCTACTTTAAGTCAAATAATCTTTGTTTTATATGATAATGGAAAACTCCTTTTAGAATAGAAAATTGGGGGAGAGGGAGTCCCTGGGTGGCACAAGCCCTTAAGCACTCAACTACTAGCCAAAAGTTTGGCAGTTCGATTCCACCCAGAGACACCTCACAAGCAGGCTTGGTGATCTGCTTCCGAAAGGTCATAGCCTTGAAAACCCTGTGGAGAGTTTTACTTCAAAGTCAATTTACGGCAACTAATAACAACAATAGTATTATAAAATGGATAGTTAAAAAATACATTTTGTTAGGGGATGATCTGTTTTGCTTTGAATTCTTAGAAGAAAAAGAAAAGAGTAAAAAATATGTATCAAAACAGTACTAATCTCAGATTAATTCTGCCTCTTACTCAAAAAATAGTTTTGAACTGTTTCCATCAACTTCCTAAGGCCTTTCTAAGTTAGCTGAGCTTCAGTTATTTTTTAGAATCATGTATCATGTGTGTGCCCTCAGATTTCAAGTATAATGGCTCAAAAATTGGAAATGTTACATCGAATAATTTCTAAAATTAATGAAATCAAAATATTTTATAATAGACATTAATACAAAAAATAGGAAATAAATGTAGAAAAGCAATGTAAACTAAATTTTACCCCAAAATGGAAAAAATCCATATTAAACTACAAAGCACAGGCAGGGCACATCCAGTTTTACTGGCTCAGAGTGAAGAGAAGAGTTTATGTATATATTTTTAAAAGTCAGTGTTTTATTAAAGTAAGGATTTTCCTAATAAAATTTGTAATATAACATTGCAAGCAGCAAGATCTGTATTAAACAAATGTTCTTTTTCCATAATATAACTCCCTCCTCCCTTCGTTAGCATCATGTTAATTAAAACTTTTGTTTGAAACTTTGTATGGGTCATTTTTAGAAGTAAAATTTTATGACTATATATTCACTACATTTTCCTCCCACAAATTGAAATTAGTTTTGTGATCATGCCTTATTTTATATAAGAAAAATACCCATTATATCCATCAGTCAATTACTGATAATATTTTCAAGATTTTAGCTCACTTAATGACCACATCACATTTTAGTGAAGAATTGTTCACTACTGAAGCTGAATCAAATGGAGTACTTAAAGTTTTCTTTTTTAATATCAAATATCATTCATTTCCATTGATACCTCTAGTCCACTCTCTCTTTCCTTTTAAGATATAAATTTAATTTCAAAAAGTAGTTCCAAAC
>NW_004449590.1:0-1152 GCF_000243295.1 Trichechus manatus latirostris
AACAGCAAAAAAAGCCCACAGGCCCTGGAAGAAAGGAAACAATAAATTTCAGGGCAGAAATAAATGAAATAGAGAACAGAAAAACAATAGAAAGAATCGACAAAACCAAAACTTGGTTCTTTGAAAGAATCAACAAGATCGACAAACCAATGTCCAGACTGACAAAACAAAAACAGGAGAGGACACAAATAACCCAAATAAGAAATGAAATGCATGACATTACAACACACTCAACTGAAATAAAAAGGATCATAACAGAATATTATGAAAAACTATCCTCCAACAAATTTGAAAACCTAGAGGAAATGGATAAATTTCTAGAAACACACTACCTACCCAAACTAAAACAAAGTGATGCTGTAAATCTGAACAGACCTATAACAAAAGAAGAGATTGAAAAGGTAATCGAAAACCCCCAACCAAGAAAAGCCCTGGCCCAGATAGCTTCACTGGAGAGTTCTACACAACATTTACAGAAGAGCTTGTAGCAGTACTGCTCAAGCTGTTTCAGAGCATAGAAAAGGAAGCCACACTTCCAAATTCATTCTATGAAGCCAGCATAACGCTGATACCAGAACCAGGCAAAGTTGCCACAAGAAAAGAGAATTACAGACCAATATATCTCATGAATATAGATGCAAAAATTCTCAACAAAATTCTAGCCAATAGAATTCAGCAGCATATCAAAACAATAAGACACCACGACCAAGTAGGATTCATACCTGGTATGCAAGGATGGTTCAATGTTAGAAAATCAATCAACATAATCAATCACATAAATAAAAGTAAAGAAAAGAATCACATGATCAACTCAATTGATCCAGAAAAGGCACTCGACAAAGTCCAACACCGATTCCTGATAAAAACTCTCAATAAAATAGGTATAGAAGGGAAATTTCTCAACATAATAAAGGGCATCTTTGCAAAACGTACGGTCAACATCACTCTTAATGGAGAGAGGCTGAAAACATTCCCCTTGAGAACAGGAACAAGACAAGGATGGTCTTTATCACCACTCCTATTTAACATTGTGCTGGAAGTTCTAGCTAGAGCAAGAAGGCAAGAAAAAGAAATAAAGGGCATCCAAATTGGTAATGAAGAAGTTAACTGTCCCTGTTTGTGGATGATATGATACTATACACAGAAAACCCT
>NW_004449591.1:0-1188 GCF_000243295.1 Trichechus manatus latirostris
TTTTATAGTAAGAGCTAAAATCAGGGAATGAGAAAGCAGCAACTTTGTTCTTTATCAAGATTTTTTTGGAAATTCTGCATCCCTTGCATTTCCACATGAATTATAGGATCAGCTTGTCGATTTCTACAAATAAAGGCAGGTGGGATTTTGATAGGGATTGTGTTAAAGCTGTAGATCAATTTGAGGAGCATTCTCACTTTAATAACACTAAGTCTTTGAATTCATGAACACAAAAGTCTTTCCATTTACTTAGGTCTTCTTTACAACACTCATTAGTCAGTCTGACATACTGTGGCAGCTGCATGTTTCTATGCTGCTGCGCCATGGGTATTTCAAATACCAGCTGGGTTACCCATAGTGGACAGGTTCCGACGGAGCTTCCAGACTAAGATGCATTAGGAAGAAAGGCTTGGTGAACTACTTCTAAAATTTAGGCAATGAAACCCTCATGGACCACAACAGTATAACGGTATAACACGCTTGCTTTAGACATGTCATCAGGATGAAACAATTGCTGGAGAAGGGCCTTATGTTTTGTGACGTAGAGGGCCAACAAGGGTAGGGAAGACCTTTGGTAGGAATGGACTGGCACAATAGCTGAAAAGATGGACTCAAACATTCTGGAGTTTATGACGATTGTCCACACAAACCAGCCCCGCTCCTCATGCCCTGAGCCCAGGGCTGGAGCCAGCTGACCCTTAGGTCCTGCCATTCCTGGATCCTCCATCTCAGTGTCTCAAATCTCTGTCCCATGTCCAGAAAAATGCCTGAGAATAGGGAGAGACATGGTCAATGACCTACAGGACAATAAAACTGTAGCCTTTGTCTTTCTCTTTTCTACACCATAACTGCTGATGGCCTGGGCTCTGACCACACAACATCACGGCCTTGAGTGCTCTCCCACATGACTATATCATCCCTGCATGAACTGTTTCCCATGCCTCAGGGTGATGCTGAAGGACCTGAGGACACCTCCTGCTTTACTTCCAAGTTTTGGTTAATTTTCCTTAACAGTCAAAGCAAACAAAACTTCAACAGTTTGGACTAACAAAACAGCTTTGTTATTGTTGTTAGTTGCTATCTTGTCGATTTTGACTCACGGTGACCCCATGTGTGCAGAGAACTGCTTCATAGGTTTTTCAAGATTGTGACTTTTCAGAAGCATATAGCCAGGCCTGTCTTGCAAGG
>NW_004449592.1:0-1197 GCF_000243295.1 Trichechus manatus latirostris
AATGGAGTGAGAAAACTGACAAGAGAAAGGAGAGCGACGAGAGATTCATGCAGAGGTCCCCTACCAGCTAATACAGCGTGGATCCGCTATCTTGGACTCCTATTGGAGACCAGCAAACAGGGGGTACAAGAAAGCAGCCTCACGGAGCTTCCAGCGGGAGACAAAACAACTGGTAATTTGTGATATACGCTTTCCCACCACCCACCCTTCTTCACCCCAACTTGGCCTCCTCTGCTTCCCGTGGCCACAATCTATTGTCTGGGAAACTCCAGCTGCTTGGATTCCATACACCCGAATGGGTTGGCTCTCTGAGTACCATTTGTTGGCTGCTGCTGTTGCTTTCTTCCGCTTCTTTTGATTTCTTCCTTACCTCTCAGCACCTCCCCCTCCTTTTGCTCAAACACCTGGCTCCATGCGCCATCTTTGCTTCTTGCTGAGGGGCTGTGGAGCTCCATTCGAGTGTGGAGCTGCTTCCCGGTTTGGGCTGCCGTGCTGGTGGGATCCCGGGGCCTTTGTTCCTTTGTTTGTTTTGAATTGTTTGTTTGTTTTCTTTTCCTTTTCTTGAGTTGGGAGCACTTTCTGGCCAGGCGGTGCTGTGTGGCAACGAGACTTCCCCTCGGCTTGCACAGACGTGCAGAGGGATTCCCTGAGGGCATTTCTTTTTTTGTTGGTTTTTTTTTTTTTTCGGTGTTTTTGGGGGCCTTTCTTATTTTTCTTTAATTTGTTTTGTTTTCTTTTCCCTCTTCTTCCCTTTTTGACTTTCTTCATTGCTCAGTTTCTGGTCTCTCTATATCTTCCTTCTCTTTCTGTTCTCTGAATACCTGGCATAGTATACCTCTATGCCTTCTAGCCAGGCTGTACTGCAACACCTGAGAGCGATATCCCCAGACCTCAAAGCAGCACCAGTGGGATCGCTGGGAACTTTGTGGTTCTTTAACCGTTCTGATTTTTATTTATTCATTCTTTTCGTTTCTTCCTCTTCCCCCTCTGTTCTTCTCCATTTCATACTCTCTCATCTCTCCACTCCAACAGCAAGCTCCTCTAGCATTCTTTTTTGTTTGTATGATTTGGTTCCTGTTCCTCTCTCCTCTCCGCCATAAAAACCTTAGCTCCACACTTAACAATCTCCCTGCTGCATCCTGCCGTGCACTTGACATCACACTACCAAGGAGCAAAGGCACGGCCTACTGGAACCTG
>NW_004449593.1:0-1205 GCF_000243295.1 Trichechus manatus latirostris
CCCTGTGTTCCTGGCCTAGGGGAGCCAGCAGCTTATTTGTTCCCTCTCCAAGGCAAGGAGAATGGGTCAGGGCGCCTTTTGGGATGTACTTCTGGCCCAGTGGACTCCCAGTGCAGAGCGCGGAGAGAGGAGGTAAAAGGGAGAGAGGTTTTTCCCAAGTGGGCTTTTTTTTTTTAATCCCCATGAGAGGTTGCACGCATGTACTTATCTTAGCCTCTTGGGAGCTGCTCTTCACTGGTTCAGAGTGTCCAAGCAGAATCTCTGCTGCCGGGTCTCTGTCGATGTGGAAACTGGTTTCCAAGCGCACGCACCGCACAGCTGTTTGCCTGCTTCACCGCGGACAGCGTGGCTGCAGAGCTGCAGTTTTGCCGCCGCGGCTCTGGTCCTCCTCACCTCTTCCAAAAGGTCTCCCTCTCCCGTATCACTCAGACAGATTTCTTAACCTTGCCGTGTTCAGGGCTCGCAGATATTAAATCAAATCACTTGTTTTTCCAGGTCTTTGTTGTAAGAGGGATATAGGAAGCGTCTAACTACTCCACTGTATTGACCAATGACAAGGCGATATAAAGAAATAAAAGACTGGTTTAAATTTAGAAAAAATAGGGGTAAATGTTAAGGTAACCACAAAGGAAATTAACAATCCTACACATCAAAATAAAAACTGAGAAAAACATACACTCAGCAAACACAAAATCAACAATGAAAAAGATGAAAAGAAAATACATAAAGAAAAACAACTCAGCACAGAAAATTAAATGGAAGAAAGAAACTGTCAATAACACCAACAAAAAAGATATCAAAGTGACAGCACTAAACGCATATCTATCAATAATTATGCCAAATGTAAATGGACTACATGCACCAATAAAAAGACATAGAGCGGCAGAACGGATAAAAAAAACACGATCCATTTATACGCTGCCTACAACAGACATGTCTTAGACTTAAAGAGACAAACAAAGTCAAACTCAAAGGATAGAAAAAACATATCAAGCAAACAACAATCAAAAAAAAAAAAGAGCAGGAGTGGCAACAGTAATCTCTGACAAAATAGGCTTTAAAGTAAAATTCACCACAAAGGATAAGGAAGGACATTACATAATGATTAAAGGATCAATACACCAGGAGGACATACCTATAATAAATATTTACACACCCAACAACAGGGCTCCAAAATACATAAAACAAACTCTAACAGCATTGAG
>NW_004449594.1:0-1141 GCF_000243295.1 Trichechus manatus latirostris
TCACCCAAAATATGAATACTTCTGTTTTGCTTCTCTATAAGGCTTCTGTATTTTTGATAAATCCTCCTGGAGTTGAAAGATGCATCTCTATCACAGATGACAGTTTAAATAAATAAATAAAACCAACCCATTGCCCATCGAGTCAACTTCGACTCATAGCAACCCTATAGGACAGAATACAACTGCCCCATAGGGTTTCCAAGGAGAGGCTGGTGGATTGGAACTGCCAAGCTTTTGGTTATGTGGAAAATAATCAGCCTGGGAATGATCTGCACGCAGACACTCCCGAGCTGATTTCAAAGTCTCCGAGATTCGGACCGCACGTCCTGCACGCAGACGTGCCATTCCCACCTACAAACGGGAGGGAACACCGAGTCTCTGAGAACTTGCTGATCTGTGAGCCTTAAAAGATAAGTTCGGATATTTACAAAAGTCTTGATGTGCTTTGAAGGAGAAAAACAACTTACCAGATATTTAGAATAATGCCCAGGCAGAGACCTTAAAAATAAACCACTACAAGTCCTCAGGGCGACAGTCTTGTTTGTCTTTGTGTGTGTCTGTCTTTTGTGTTCATTTCACCGCCCAAAAACTGCTACAGGTTACCTGCCGAACTCTTAACCACTGCGCTTCCAGGGCTCCAGTTACCCTCCCCGCTACCAAGCTGGTGGGTTGGAACCACCCAATTAACCATTGCACCACCAGGGCCCCTCAAACGAAAAATACCAGCGTTCATCTCCGTTCATGAAGCATTCTCCTATGTCACCACTAGATGGCGGCACTACGTGAGACACAATATTGTCATATGATTTTTGCTAATACATGTGCATATGCTGCCCTCTTGTGGAGAAATAGGAGAAAGCATCAGGGTCAGAGAAGAGTTTTCAAAACCCAGAGGTGTTTTTTATACATTTGTAATTAAAGACAGTGGGGCAATCGTTAAGCTCTTGAGTGGTTACCGTAAGGTGGAAGATCAAACCTACCCAGCAGCTTTGCTAGAGGAAGACCTGGCTATCTGCTTCCATAAAGATTACAAACTTGAAAACCAGAGCAGCTCTACCCTGTCACAGGGGTTTACTATGAGTTGAAATTGACTGGATGGCACTCAACAACAACAGAGACAATTTATCGAGTTAATTGAATT
>NW_004449595.1:0-1244 GCF_000243295.1 Trichechus manatus latirostris
ATATTGTTATCCTGAATTCTTCTATTACTTTGTTTTTTCCTTGATTTTGACTATGCTTTTGTCGGTTTTGTGTGTGTTTTCCATGATTTTGTCTATTTTTTCCCTGGTTTTGTCTGTGTTTTCCTTGATATCTTTCCTAATCTCTTGGAAACCCCTAAACATTAGTCTTTTGAACTTCATATCATCTCATTCCACTGTCTTTTCTTCTACTGAAAGAGTATCTTTCTTTTTTTTTGGTCACTTGACGGAGCCATCTTGTCCTACTTTCTTATGTGTTTTGATATTGTCTGCTGTCTCCGAGACATTAAGGTATTATTTTCTTTATTTATTGATTGTATATATATTTTTTTCCATCTTGCTTTTTTGTTTTGTTTTGATATGTCAGGGTGGGTGGGCTGGATGTGCTTTGCTGCTTGCTCATCTGTGGGCACAACAGCTCTCACTACCTTGTCTGGGTGAGCAGGGCAGCAGCAGTAAGCCACTTCAGTTTTCACTGATTTAGCAATGTGGCTGAGGCCAGACTGGTTAGGCACTGTTGGTCGAGTGGCATGAGAGTGTTCACAGTCCCTTGCCAAATGGGCAGGGGTGTCATATGGGGAGTGTTACTGGCTTGCTTCCCACTGTTCAGCAGCTGGTCAAATGGCAGGAGGTAAGGGGTTGTGTGGACCTGGTGCGGTGGCAGACTTGAGTGCTGGGGATGCTCTAGCCAAAGCAGCATAGTAAGGGCTGGCAGGAAAGCGGGAGGTAGCACCTGTGGGTAGGAGGGAGGGACAAAGAAAAGAAAAAGAGAGAAAAGGGGGGGCAGCATGGAAGTAGCTAGCAGGTAGGGGTGGGGCAGATCTGGGGACCAGCAGGAAGTGAAGGGAGGTGGCGTAAGGGACTAGGTGGGAGGGAAAAAAAAGAAAAAAATTAAAAATAAATAATAAAAAAAAGGTGATGTGGTGGGGACTGGCTGGTGAGGGTGGAGTGGACCCAGGACAACAGTGGGCTGGTGCGCCAGCAGGTCTCTAGCCACTGTGGCATTGCAGGGGCTAGCAGGAAGCGGGGGAGGTAGTGTACGGCGCTAGGGGGGAGAAAGAACAAGAAGAAGGAAAAAAAGAATAAAAACTGGTGGTGCAGTGGGGGCCAGCAAGTGGAGCAGGGCAGACCTGTGGACCAGTGGGAAGGGAGGGGACGTAATGTATGGGGCTAGGTAGGAGGGAGAAAGAAGAAAAATAAATAAATAATGGTAATGCAGTGGGAGC
>NW_004449596.1:0-1189 GCF_000243295.1 Trichechus manatus latirostris
CTCTAACAGCACTGAAAAGAGAAATTGGCAGTTCCACAATAATAGTAGGAGACTTCAACACACCACTCTTGATGAAGGACAGAACATCTAAAAAGAAACTCAACAAAGATACAGAAGACCTAAAGGGTATAATCAGCCAACTGACCTCACAGACATATATAGAACACTCCACCCTACAGCTGCAAAGTACACATTCCTTTCCAATCCACATGGAACATTCTCTAGAACAGACCACATCTTAGGCCACAGAGCAATCCTCAACAAATCCAAAACGCTGAGATAATACAAACTATCTTCTCTGACCACAACACCAACAAGGTTGAAATTAACAACAGAAAGAGCAACGAAAAAAAATCCATTACATGGAAACGGAATAACGCCCTGCTTACAAACCACTGGGTAATAGAAGAAATCAGAGATGGTATCAAAAAATTCCTAGCATCAAACAAGAATGAAAACAGATCATACCAAAACCTTTGGGACACAGCAAAGGCAGTCCTCAAAAGACAATTTATAGCAACAGATGCACACATCAAAAAAGAAGAAAGGGACAAAATCAAAACATTAACTACACAACTCAAACAAATAGAAAGGGAACAGCAAAAAAGCCCACAGCCACCAAATAATAAAGATCAGAGCAGAAATAAATGAAATAGACAATAGAAAAACAATAGAAAGAATCGACAAACCCAAAAGTTGGTTCTTTGAAAGAATCAACAAAATCGACACACCACTGAACAGACTGACAAAACAAAAACAGGAGAGAATGCAAATAACCCAAATAAGAAATGAAATCGGGGACATTACAACAGACTTAAATGAAATAAAAAGGATCACAACAGAGTGTTATGAAAAACTATATTCCAACAAATTTGAAAACCTAGAGCAAATGGATAAATTTCTAGAAACACACTACCTACCCAAACTATCACCAAGTGATGTTGAAAATCTGAACAGACCCGTAACTAGAGAAGAGACTGAAAAGGTAATAAAGAGAAGAGGTTGAAAATGTAATAAAGAAAAACTCCCGACAAAAAAAAAGCCCTGACTCAGATGGCTTCACGGGAGAATTCTACCAAACATTCAGAGAAGAGCTTGTACCAGTACTACTCAAACTATTTCAGAACATAGAAAAGGAAGCAACACTTCCGAATTCATTCTATGAAGCCAGCATTACCCTGATACCAAA
>NW_004449597.1:0-1186 GCF_000243295.1 Trichechus manatus latirostris
AGGAGGGACTAGATTGTGGTGTGCGGAGCTAAGATGGGTATGGGAAAGAAGAGAGAGAGGAGAGAGGAACAGGAGCCAAAAACTTACACAAAAATGAAAAAGAGTGCTAAGGGAGCTTGCTATTGGAGTGGAGCAATGAGAGACTGAGAAATGGGGGGAGAAAAAAGAAAAAGGGTAAAAGAAAAAAAAATGAATAAATCAAGAAACTGGAATTGAAGAAGGACAAAAAGGGAGTAAGAGAGAGAAGAAAACAAAACAAAGAAACAAAAAAAAAAAACCCCAAAGAAAAGAAAAGAAAAAAAAACACAACAAAAATGAAATGCCCCCAGGGATGTCCCTGTGCGTCTGCACAGGGTAAGGGAGTGGCTTCCAAGTGGCATGGTACGGCCCAGCTAGAAGGGACTCCCAGGGCAAGAAAAGAAAAAGAAAACAAACAAACAAATCAAGCAAACAAACAAACAAATCAAGCAAACAAACAAAAAAGCCCCAGGGGGTCCCACCAGCTTGGCCACATGGGCTGGGAAGCAGTTTCACAGTCGAGTGGCATTTCACAGCCTTTCAGGAAGAAGAAAAGATGGCACATGGAGCCAGGTATTTGAGAGAAAGGAGAGGGAAGTGGTGAGAGGTAAGGAAGAAATATAAAGAAGTGGAAAAAAGCAACAGCAGCAGCCAACATAAGGCACTCAGCAGCTGGCCAGTGCGGGCGGGTGGAATCCAAGCGACACCGGGGTGAAGCTGGTGCTTCCTGGTCAAGAGACTGTGGTTGCAGGAAGCAGAAGAGGCTAAGTGGGGGTGAAGAAGGGTGGGTGGTGGGAAAGCCTATATCACTGGTTACTGGTAGTTCTGTCTCCTGCTGGAAGCTCTGTGAAGCTGCTTTCTCATATCCGCTGTTGGCTGATCTCTGATAGGAGTCCAAGATGACAGATCCGTGCTGTGGTAGCTGATAGGGGACCTCTGCATATATCTCTCCTCAGTCTCTGTTCTTGGTCAATTTCTTATTCCATTCCATGCTTAGTTGAGTTCTTTATCTCTTCATTTGATGCTTAGGGTTTCAGGATTGATGTGTGACTCTGTTTGACTTAGTTTTTCTGATCTTTGCTGTGGAGGGACGGTGTGGTGCTTCACACTATAGCGGCACATTGCCCGGAAGTTCCAGTAAGTAAATTTTGATGTAATGTTTTTGGTA
>NW_004449598.1:0-1202 GCF_000243295.1 Trichechus manatus latirostris
TTTCCTTCTTCCTGAAGGGCTGAGAAACATTGCTCCACTGTGAAACTGATTCCTGGCCCCTGCCACCATGCTGGTGGGACCCCCAGGGCTTTTTTGTTTGTTTGATTTGTTCTGTTTTGATTTGTTTGTTTTCTTTTTCTTTTCTCATCTTGGGAGCCCTTCTAGCCAGGCAGTGCCACACAGTTTGGAAGCTACTCCCTTACCCTGTGCAAACCCACAGGGACATACCTCAGGGCATTTTTTTTCTTCTTATTTTTTGGTTTTGATTTTGTTTTGTTTTGTTTTTTCTTTGTTTTGTTTTCTTCTCTCTCTTATTCTTTTTTGTCTTTCTTAATTTCCAGTTTCTCAATTTATTCAGTTTTTCTTTTACCCTTTTTCTTTATTTTAATTTTTGCTTTTCCTCATTTCTCAGTCTCTCATCTCTCTGCTCCAAAAGCAATCTCCCTTAGCACTCTTTTTTGTTTGTATGTTTTTCGCTCCTGTTCCTCTCTCCTCTCTCTCATCTTTCCCATACCCATCTTAGTTCCACACGTCACAATCTACCCCCTCTCTCCTGCCTACCTGCACCCTGTGCTGAACATCACACTCCCAAGCAGCATAGGCAAGGCCTACTGGAACCTGCCTTGCACTGATTCCCGGTCCCCACTGTCCGCCCTGGTACGTGCCACAAACAAGACATCCCAGCAACTCCCCTTCAGCTGGACCTCTCCTGCAGTACCATACCTAAGTGACTGACCCTGCCAATTGGAGAAGGTGAAAAGTATTGTGCCCACAGATGAGCAAACAACAAAGAACACACAGCCCACCTGCTCAAACATAACTAAATAAAACAAAAAAGCAAGATAAAACAAACAAATCTGCAATCAATAAACAAGGAAAATAATCACTGAATGCCCTGAAGACAGCAGACAATATCAAAACATTTACAAAAACAAGACAGGATGGTCCCAGTAGGCATACAAAACAAAACACCTGATGACCTTAAAGTAGAAGAAAAGGCACTAGACCTAATTGATAGGGAATTCAAGTCTCTAATATTCAGAATTATCCAAGACTTGAAGCAAAAAGCAGACAAAAATGAGGAAAAAATAGACAAATTCATGGAAAAATATAGACAAAAAAATGGAAGAATTCAAGAAAATAATACAGGAACAAAATGCTAATAAATTCACAATTAGAAGTCATACAAAAACCACAATTAG
>NW_004449599.1:0-1133 GCF_000243295.1 Trichechus manatus latirostris
AGAGACCCCAAAAGAAAATCACCAAGGCATATCATAATCACACTCACCAAAACCAAAGACAAACAAAGAATCCTGAGAGCAGCTTGTGAAAAACTAGAAGTCACATACAGAGGAGAAACATAAGACTAAGCTCAGATTATTAGGCAGAAACCATGCAGGCAAGAAGGCAGTGGGATGACATATATAAAATCTTGAAAGAAAAAAAAATTGCCAGCCAAGAATAATATATCCTGTAAAACTCTCGTTCAAATGTGATGGTGAAATTAGGACATTTCCAGATAAACAGAAATTAAGGGAACACATAAAAGTCAAACAAAACTTACAAGAATTATTAAAGGGAGTTCTTTGATCTGAGGACAAACAGCTTCAACTCATAGGCAGAATCTAGGACACAGGATCGTACCAGCCAGATACCAAGCTAGGAAATGAACTCTCTAGGATTATCCAAACCAAAAGAAATACAACGAATTCAGAGAAGTCATCCAGTAAATGACAATAACATCAAAACAATAAAGAGGGAATAAATGACATAGGTATAGAACCTTCTAATGGAGAGGAAGGCAAGGCGATACCAAGTAATGGTAGACTGCTTCAAAGTTAGAAAGATAAGAGTAAAATTCATGGTAACCACAAAGAAAGTTAACATACTCATAAAAAAGAGGAAAAATGTAAAGTCTCAGCAAAAACAAAATAAATAAAAAAAAAATCCACAAACAAAAGTAACTCAGCACAAGAGATTAAGAAGAACAAAGAAAACTTCAGCACCACAAAAAAAAGCACTACAAAATGACAGCAAGAAACTCACATTTATCAATAATTGCACTGAATGTAAATGGACTCAATGCACCCATAAAGAGACGGAGAGTGACAGAATGGATAAGAAAACAGAATCCATCATTATGCTGTATACAAGACACACAGCTTGGAAACAAAGATGTGAATTTATTAAAAGTCAAAGGTTGAATAAAATATATCAAGCTAACAACTACAAAAAAGAGCAGGAGTGGCAATTCTAATCTCAGATAAAATAGACTTTAAAACAAAATCTACCAGAAAAGACAAAGAAGGACACTATATAATGATTAAGGGGGTGATCCATCATGAAGACATAATCATAATAAACATCTACGCAC
>NW_004449600.1:0-1243 GCF_000243295.1 Trichechus manatus latirostris
AAGGTGACATCTTTAGTTTTCAACACTTTAAAGAGGTCTTTTGCAGCAGATTTACCCAATGCAATGCGTCTTTTGATTTCTTGACTGCTGCCTCCATGGGTGCTGATTATGGATCCAAGGAAAATGAAATCCTTGATAACTTCAATCTTTTCTCCGTTTATCATGATGTTGCTTATTGGTCCAGTTGTGAGGATTTTTGTTTTCTTTGTGTTGAGGTGTAATCCCTAGTGTAGGCTGTAGTCTTTCTTTTTTTCCTAGACATAGAAGAAAAGTTTGTTTTTCCCTTTTAAAAATCTGCTGTTGTTCTGTGCCATCAACCACTGTGCCACCAGAGCTCCTTTTTAACAATCTAGAATGGTTGGAAGATTGAGGTGCCTGGAAGAAAGGCCTGGCAATCTGCTTCTGAAAAATTAGCCATTGAAAACCCTACAGAGCACACTTCTACTCTGACACTCTGGGGTTGCCATGAGTCAGAATAAACTTCATGGCAACTTCTTTATAAAGAACACAATAGAATTTTACGTCTTGCCCACATAATATTTTGGTGAGGGTGGTTAGCAGGCAGCCTTTCATGAGGTGATTTAAGGGCCCAGGTTCCTTTTTTTTAAAAATAATAATAATAATAATATCGTGTTTTCAGTGAAGGTTTACACAGCATTTTAGGTTTCTTTTTTTAAATGTTGTTTGTTTTATTTTTAGTCTTTTTTTTAATTCTACTTCAGGTGAAGATTTACAGAACAAATAGTTTCTCATTAAACAGTAGTACACATTTTGTTTTATGATATTGGTTAACAGCCCCATGACATATCAACCCTCTCCCTCCTCAACCTCTTTTTTTTTTTTTTTGGTAAAAATATACATAGCCAAAGATACACCATTTTAAAAATTTCTACATGCACAGTTCAGTGACACCGACTACACTCTTCCAGTTGTGCTGCTATTCTCACTTTAGATGAAGGTTTACAGAACAAAATTGTTTCTCATTAAACAGTACACACGTTGCCCTATCACCATGGTTAACAACCCCACTACACGTCAACACTGTCTCACTCAACCTTGAGTTCCCTGACACCAGCTTTCCTGTCCCCTTCTGCCTTCTAGTCCTTGTCCCTGGACTGCTGTGCCTTATTAGTCCCATTTTGGTTTATGGGGCTGTCCAATCCCTGGCTAAACAGTGAACCTCGGAAGTGACTTCACCACTGAGCTAAAAGGGTGTCTGGGGGCCATACTCTCGGGGTTTCTC
>NW_004449601.1:0-1218 GCF_000243295.1 Trichechus manatus latirostris
TTGATTGTGGATCCAAGTAAAATGAAATACTTGACAACTTCAGTCTTTTCTCTGTTTATTGTAATGTTGCTTATTGGTCCAGCTGTGAGGATTTTTGTTTTCTTTATGTTGAGATGTAATCCATACTGAAGGCTGCGGTCTTTGGTTTCATCAGTAAGTGCTTCAAGTCTTCTTTGCTTTCAGCAAGTAAGGTGGTGTCATCTGCATATCGCAGGTAATTAATGAGTCTTCCTCCAGTCCTAATGCCACAATTTTCTTCATATAGTCCAGCTTCTCAGACTATTTGCTCATCATACAGATTAAATAAGTATGGTGAAAGGATATAACCCTGACACACACATTTTCTGATTTTAAACCATACAGTATTCCCTTGTTCTGTTCAAATGACTGCCTCATGGTCTATGTACAGGTTCCTCATGAGCAAAATTAAGTGTTCTGGAATTCCCATTCTTTGCAACGTTATCCATAATTTGTTACGATCTACACAGTCGAATGCCTTTGCATAGTCAATAGAACACAGGTAAACATCTTTCTGGTATTCTCTGCTTTTAGCCAAGATTCCATCTGACATCAGCAATGATATCCATGGTTCCACGTCCTTGTCTGAATCCAGCTTGAATTTCTGATAGTTTCCTGTTGATGTACTGCTGCAACCATTTTTGAATTATCTTAAGCAAAATTTTACTTGCGTGTGATATTAATGATATTGTTCGATAATTTCCACATTCTGTTGGATCACCTTTCTTTGGAATGGCCATGAATATGGAGCTCTTCCAGTCAGTTGACCAGGTAGCTGTCTTCCAAATTTCTTGGCATAGATGAGTGAGCACTTCCAGTGTTGTGTCTGTTTGCTGAAACATCTCAGTTGGTATTCTGTCAATTCCTGGAGTCTTGTTTTTCACCAATGCCTTCAGTGCAGTTTGGCCTTCTTCCTTTGGTACTATTGGTTCTTGATATATGCTACATCTTGAACTGGTTGAATGTTGATCAAATCTTTTAGGTACGGTGACTCTGTGTATTCCTTCCATCTTCTTTTGATGCTTCCTGTGTTGTTCTCTCTCTTTCTCTATGTAATAATATTTTACTGTGTTTTCAGTGAAGGTGTCCACAGAAGTTTAGGTTCACATTCAACAATTTCTTTACAAGTTGTTCAGTGACATTGGTTACATCATTCTTCACAATGCATGAACACTCTTATTATTTCTGTTCTGCTTGTTC
>NW_004449602.1:0-1241 GCF_000243295.1 Trichechus manatus latirostris
CATATATATAATTTTTTTTGGGGGGAAGGGCACAATTCAATCCATAACACACAGTAATCAAAATAGTGTGGTACTAGCGTTATGTTAGATGTATAGACCAATGGGGTAGAATTGGGAGTCTAGTAATAAATCCATATATCTCTGGCCAATTGGTTTTCAACAAAAGTGCCAAGACTGTTCAGTGGGGAAAGAATATTCTTTTCAACAAATGGTGCTGGGACAACTGGATTTTTTTTTTTCCTTTTATTTATTTTGTTGTCTGCTTTTCATTTTTTCTGCGTTATTTCTATCTCCGCTGACTTTTTTTCTTGGGTGTCTACCTATTTAAGAGTGGGATACTCAAAAGGTGATTGGAAGTTCTGGAAGTTCTGACTCCATTGTGGAGATTGTTGAGTGTGGGTTCCTGAGACAGCATTGGTAAATGCCTCCTCTTTTCCATGTCAGTATGTTATAAGCTCAGGTTCTCCGGAGAATTATCTTCCATTCACTTACCTGGGGGGGTGGGGGTGGGCAGGATGTCTCATATCAGTATATAAATTTTCATTTTATTTTCCTGTTTTCAGTACAGTCTTCCTGCCCTCAATTGCACAAGTACACACTCGTCCAAAGAGCCCTGTTTTTTCGCTCTTTGAGAATATATTTGCAATCTTCCATCATGGTGGAGATGGGGCAGAATGGGAAGAGGATCTGGGAATAATAGCTTCTTAAACAGACTTCCAGACAATCTGTTTTTAGACCCATCTTTAGTCTTGCTTTCAGAGATACCTGAACCTTTGGGGGTTTGCCAGGTGAAAATGGTGGCTTCTGGGCTGCTGGTTTAAGATTCCACTTTCTCAGGTCTGTGATGGTGGTCACCCCTCATCCATCAGCATCCAGCTTTCAACAGTTGGCTGTTGTGGTCTCCTATCCCATTCTCCTATGGACAAATAAAAAAAAAAAAATTCTTTAGATACATTTTAGGAGGGAGTAAAAAACCAGTTTGTTTTCATTCCATATTTATCCAGAAGTTAGAATATTACTTTTTACAGTGGAATCAGAAGGGAGTTTAGCAATATTACATGGCATTTGGAGAGATACATAAAAGTACTAAAAAGGTGTTTATAAAAAATTCTACTTCTTACCCATTTGTCATATTCAGTGCCACGGTGGATAGCAATTCTGGCTATACGATGAAAACAATGTTTTTCTTAGATTGATTTTTTTTTTTGTCTAATTAACATTTGAAATCATTAGAAGTAACT
>NW_004449603.1:0-1242 GCF_000243295.1 Trichechus manatus latirostris
TGCACCAATAAAGAGACAGAGAATGGCAGAATGGATTAAAAAACACAATCTGTCTATATGCTGCCTACAAGAGACACACCTTAAACTTGAAGACACAAACAAACTAAAACTCCAAGGATGCAAAAAAAATATATCAAGCAAACAACACTCAAAAAAGAGCAGGAGTGGTTATTAATCTCTGACAAAATGGACTTTAAAGTAAAATCCACCACAAAGGATAAGGAAGGACACTATATAATGATGAAAGGTTCAATACACCAAGAGGACATAACCATAATAAATATATACCCACCCAATGATAGGGCTCCAAAATATATAAAATAAACTCTAACAGCATTAAAAAGAGAAACAGATAGCTCCACAATAATAGTAGGAGACTTCAACATACCACTTTCAGTGAACACAGAACATCCAGAAAGGAGCTCAATAAAGACATACAAGGTCTAAATGCCACAATCAACCAACTTGATCTCACAGACATATACAGAACACTACACCCAACAGCAGCCAAGTATACTTTCTTTTCCAACGCACAAGGAACATTCTCCAGAATAGACCACATATTAGACCACAAAGCAAGATTTAACAGAATCCAAAACATCAAAATATTACAAAGCATCTTTTCTGACCATAAAACCATAAAAGTAGAAATCAATAACAGGAAAAGCCAAGAAAAAAAATCAAACATAGGGAAACTTAACAACACCTTGCTCAAAAACTACTGGGTTATAGAAGAAATTAAGAATGGAATGAAGAAATTCATAGAATCAAAAGAGAGTGAAAACACATCCTACCAGAACCTTTGGGACACATCAAAAGCAGTGCTCAGAGGTCAGTTTATAGCAATAAATAACACACATCCAAAAAGAAGAAAGGGCCAAAATCAAAACATTGACCCTACAACTCAAACAAATGGAAACAGAGCAGCAAAAAAAGCCCTCGGGTGCCAGAAGAGAGGAAACAATAAAAATTAGAGCAGAATTAAATGAAATAGAGAATGGAAAAACAATTGAAAGACTTAACAAGACCAAAAGCTGGTTCTTTGAAAAGATCAACAAAATGATAAACCACTAGCCAAACTGACAAAAGAAAAACAGGAAAGGAAGCAAATAACCGGAATAAGAAATGAGATGGGTGATATCACAATAGACCCAACTGAAATTAAAAGAATCATAACAGAATACTATGAAAAATTGTACTCCAACAAATTTGAAAACCTAGAGGAAATGGACAAATTTCTAG
>NW_004449604.1:0-1242 GCF_000243295.1 Trichechus manatus latirostris
CGAAGGATATCAGGGTGGAGAAGCGGCGGTATCCTGAAGGACGCCCCGCCCGCTTCGGAGAGAAGCAAGCAGGGGTGAAGGCAAGGGGCGCCCTGGGGCGCAGGAGGCCAGCTGGACGCCTGCTCTAGTCCTGGAAGCGCGGCGGCAGCCGAGATGCTCCTCCACGCCGCGGCCCCCGCCGCCGCCGCCGTCTTGCCTGCAGCGGCCGACAGGGAAATTGACTCGAGCTGAGGAGAGGTAGCAATCCGCGGCTGTGCCGGACACTCCGGGAGAAGCACGAGGAAGTCGGGACTGGAGGGAGAAGAGTGGAGGGAGGGGAGAGGGAAGGGCGGGCAAGACACACAGACCGACTCCTCTCGGAGCCCCGGCGGGAGGGAGCCGGGCTCTGAGAGGGAGCGCTACCGCCGCCAGCCGACAGAGGCTCCTGGTGTTCTAGCGCCTCCTACGCTGAGTCCAGGGCGCAGCTCAGGGGCCATCCTGGATTGAAGCGGGGCTCCGGGGGGACCGCGCACCAGAGGATGCTCGCCACCCCCAGCTGCCCACCCCCAGCCGCAAGCTGGGATGGAAGGCCCCGCCCGGGCCAGGCGGAGCTGTGCCTTGGAGGACTTTGCTGCTCACACGGGGGCACAAGTGGCGCTCACACCCGGGTCCCGCCCTCCAGGAGTCGGTGCTGGGTTACTGGCAAGGCTGCTGCCCAAACCCAGGTTCACTCTCCTGGCTTTTCAGGGCCAAGGCCAAATTCAACCAACTCCCTTGGGTGTTTCTATGCCTGCCTGCAGGTGCCTGGCAACTGTTTCTGCTTAATGAAACGCTGAGCCGGCCTGAATCTAACTTTAAAGAAATACTTTTTAAAAAATGGAAGTGCAAGTATCTCCCTTAAGGATTTTCTCAACCTGCAAGCATCAGGGCTCTGTGCTTGCAAAAAAGGGAGTTCAAAGTTGGGTCAATCACAGGGGATTCTTGGAAATTGACGCCGGTCAAGGGTATACTGGGTGCAAAGAGTTATCCGTCAAAAGCCCTTTCCCAAATGCGTTTGGAAAGAGCATCTTCCTCCCACTTCCAGAGTAAAACCACCTTGGTCTATAGGCATAGCAAATTTTGAATCCCATCCCCATGTAGGCCTCAACTAGGCTAGGATAATGGTGATATCACTGGTCTACAGGTCCTAGGGTCCCTGGGTGGCACAAACGGTTTAGCACTCAACTACTAGCTGACAGGTTGGTGGTTCAAACCCACCCAGAG
>NW_004449605.1:0-1189 GCF_000243295.1 Trichechus manatus latirostris
ATTGTGAGGATGGCGCAGGACAGGGCAGTGTTTCGTTGTATGTAGGGTTGCTATGAGTTGGAACCTACTCGAGGGCACCTAACAACAACAAAATCTAAAAGTTGCTCTTCAAAAACATACATGTTGTTATTGTGTACCGTCAAGTTGATGTCAAATCATAGTGACCCTATAGGACAGAAAAGAACTGCCCCACAGGGTTTCCTAGACTGAAATATTTATGAGACCAGATTGCGAGGTCTTTTCACCATGGAGCTGCTGGTGGGTCTCTACCTCCAACGTTTCAGTTAGCGGCAGAGTGCATAAACATTGCATCGCCAGAGCTCCGTAAAATCTATATACCAAAAAAAGAAAAACAAAAAAACCCTTTTCCATGGAGTCGATGTCAACTCATAGTGACCCTATAGGACAGAGTAGAACTGCCCCATGGAGTTTCCAAGGAGCAGCTGGTGGATTTGAACTACTGACTTTTTAGTTAGCCTCTGAGCTCCTAACCACTGCGCAACCAGGGTTCCAAAATATACATAAGCTAGGCAATTTGTAGACTTACTATTCTTTAAAGAACAGAGGGAGCCCTAGTGGTGCAATGATTAAGCACTCAGCTGCTATCTGAAATGTTATTCTAACCCACCAGCAGTTCTGTGGGAGAAAGGTCTTGATGATCTACTAGTATAAATATTATAGGGTAGGAAACTCCATGGCACAGTTCTTCTCTGTTGTGCAGGTTAACTATGAGTCGGAATGGACTCAATGGCACACAAAAAAACAAAAGAACAGAGAATGTTAATCTTGTAAAAAACTTTTCAGAGCATAAAAAATAAAATCATGCATAAAGTCATGTATGGCTTTTATTGACATCATATCAAAAGAGAAAAGACAGTACAATACAAAATACAACAACTTGAGATCACTACATTGCATATATAGGCTGAAATATAAAAAGACTTTATCAAATTAATAAATTTCTGAGTTTACTTCAGGAAAAGCAAGAATATTCTAGCACTAGTAAAAGCTATCAGTATAAGTTATCTCAGCAGATTAATGGTGAAAAATATTTCAACAGATGCATCAAAATATTTGATAGAATTAGAAAAATGGCACTCTAGGCAGAAGCACCACGCCGTCCCTCCACAGCAAAGATCAAAAAAACTAAGCCAAACAGAGAATACAACAATCCTGAAACCCTAAAACA
>NW_004449606.1:0-1198 GCF_000243295.1 Trichechus manatus latirostris
AGGAGAGATTCATGCAGAGGTCCCCTATCAGCTGATGCAGCATGGATCTGCCATCTTGGACTCCTATTGGTGACCAGCAAACAGGGGGTACGAGAGGGCAGCTTCATGGAGCTTCCAGCGGGAGAAAAAAACAACTGGTAATTTGTGTTATACGCTTTCCCACCCCCTACCCGTCTTCACCCACACTCGGCCTCCTCTGTTTCCTGCAGCCACAGTCTCTGGTCCGGGAAGAACCGGCTGCTTGGATTCCACCAGCCCGCACTAGCTGGCTCTCTGAGTGCCATTTGTTGGCTGCTGGTGTTGTTTTTTTTCTGTTTCTTTTGATTTCTTCCTTGCCTCTCACCACCTTCCCCTCCTTTCACTCAAATGCCTGGCTCCATGCGCCATCTTTGCTTCTTCCTGAGGGACTGCGGAGCTCCGTTCAAGTCGTGGAGCTGCTTCCCGGTCTGGGCTGCCGCGCTGGTGGGATCCCGGGGCTTTTGTTCATTTGTTTGTTTTGAATTGTTTGTTTGTTTTCTTTTCCTTTTCTTGAGTTGGGAGCCCATTCTGGCCAGGCAGTGCTGCATGGCTTGGAAACTACCCCCTCAGCTTGCACAGACGTGCAGAGGGATCCCTGAGGACATTTCTTTTTTCATTGTTTTTTTTCTTTTTCTGTTTTTTGGGGGGCTTTTCTTGTTCTGTTTTTTTTTTTTTTAATTTGATTTGTTTTCTTTTCCCTCTTTGTCTTTCTTTATTACTCAGTTTCTTGTCTCTCTAAATCTTCCTTCTCTTTCTGTTCCCTGAATACCTGGCATTGTATAACTCTATGCCTTCTAGCCAGGCTGTACTGCAACACCTGAGAACAACTTCCCCAGCCCTCATAGCTGCACCGGTGGGATCCCAGGGAACTTTGCTGTTCTTTAACTTTTCTGATTTTTATTTATTCATTTGTTTCTCTTCTTTTTTTTCTTCCTTTTCCCCTTTTTGTTTTTCTCCATTTCATAGTCTCTCATCACTCCAATGGCAAGCTCCCCTAGCATTCTTTTTTGTTTGTTTGTGTGTTTTTGGCTCCTATTCCTCTCTCCTCTCTCCCATATCCATCTTAGCTCCACACATAACAATCTCCCTGCTACGTCCTGCCTACCTGCACCATGTGCTTAACATCGCACCACCAAGCAGCACAGGCATGGCCTACTGGAACCTGCCCTGCACTGATTAC
>NW_004449607.1:0-1154 GCF_000243295.1 Trichechus manatus latirostris
AAAGAACAATGATGAATCTGTGAAGCATCTCATAACATGGATGAAACTCGAGGACATTATGCTGAGTGAAATAAGTCAATCACAAAAGGATAAATATTGTATGAAACCTCTATTGTAAAAACCTATGAAAAAGTTCACACACAAAAAGTAACAATCTTTGTTGGTTCTGAGGGATGGGAGGGATTGGGGGAAAATACTAAATAGGCAACAGATAAGTGGTATCTTTGGTGAAGGGAGAGACAGTACACAATACTGGGGAAACCAGCACAGCTTGTACAAGGAAAGGTCATGGAAGCTCCCTAGACACATCCAAACTCCCTGAGGGAATGAATTGCTGGGTGGAGGGCTGTTGGGACCATGGTCTCGGAGAGCATCTAGCTCAATTGGCATAACAGAGTTTATAAAGACAATGTTGTACATTCTACCTTGGTGAGTAGTGTCTGGGGTCTTAAAAGCCTCTGAGCAGCCAACTAAGATACTCCACTGGTCTCACCCCTTCGGAATCAAAGGAGAACGAAGAGAACAGGATACCAAGAAAAGATTAGTCCAAAGGACTAGTGGACCACAGCTACCAAGGCGTCCACCAGACTGAGTCCAGTACAGCTACATGGTGCCCTGCTACAACCACTGAGTTCTCTGACCAGGATCACAACAGAGGGTTCTGGACAGAGCTGGAGAAGGATGTAGAACAGAGTTCTAACACACACAAAAAAGACCAGATTTACTGGCCTGAAAGAGACTGGACAAACCCCAAGAGTATGGCCCCCAGACCCCTTCTAGCTCAGTGGTAAACTCACTTCCTAGGTTCACCGTTCAGCTGGGGATTGGATAGCCCCATATAACAAAACAGGACTAATGTGGCACAGCAGTCCAGGGACAAGGACTAGAAGCCAGAATTGTACAGGAAAGCTGGTGATAGGGAAACCAAGGTTGAGGATGGATAGTGTTGACATGTAGTGGTGTTCTTAACCATTGTCATAGGGCAACGTGTATTAACTGTTTAATGAGAAACTATTTTGTTCTGTAAATCTCCATCTAAAATGAGAACAGCAGCACAACTGAAAATGAGAACAGCAGCACAACTGGAAGAACGTAATCCATGTCACTGAATTGTGCATGTAGAAATTTTTGAAATGTTGTATCTTTGGCTATGT
>NW_004449608.1:0-1242 GCF_000243295.1 Trichechus manatus latirostris
CCTATATGGTGTTTGTTGAGCTTCTTGGATGTCCAGCTTTTCATCTTTCATGATATTGGGGAAGTTTTCTTCAGCAGTTCTTCAATAATCCTCTCTGTTTTATGTTTTCTCCCCTGTTCTGGAACTCCAATCACTCGCACATTTTTGCTTTTGATTGTATCCCACATAACTCTCAGGGTCGCTTCATTTTTCTTTGTTCTTTTTTCTGAGTTTTCCTCAAACAGTGTTGTATTCAAGTGTTTGTCTTCAATTCTATTGATCCTGTCTTCCACCGTTTCAAATCTGCTCCTCAGCCCTTCTATGACACCATCTATTTCTGAAGTCTTGTTGTTTATCTGTTGGATTTGTAATTGTTGTTTTTGTATAATTTCTAGTTGTGAATTTATTTTTGTGTTTTGTTCCTGCATTATTTTCCTGAATTCTTCTATTTTTTTGTCTGTATTTTCCATGATTTTGTCTATGTTTTCCTCATTTTTGTCTGCTTTTTGCTCAAACTCTTGGATAATTCTGAGTATTAGAGATTTGAATTCCCATCAGGTAGTTCTAGTGCCTTTTCTTCCACTGGAAAGTCATCTGCTGTTTTATTTTGGACACCTACTGGAATATCTATGCACCCACTGACAGGGCTCCAAATTCCATAAAACAAACTCTAACAGCACTGAAAAGAGAAATTGACAGTTCTACAATAAAAGAAGCTATCAACACACTACTAGGACAGAAGTTCTAGAAAGAAAATCAACAAAGACACAGAAGATCTAAAGACCACAGTTAATCAACTTCACCTCATAGATGTAGAACACTACACCCAATATCAGCAAAGTACACATTCTTTTTCAATGCACATGGAATATTCTCCAAAATAGACCACATTTTAGGAGAAAAAGCAACCATCAATGTAAATGTTTTGATATTGTCTGCTGTCTTCGGGGCATTCAGTAGTTACTATTCTCGTTTATTGATTGTAGATTTGTTTGTTTCATCCTGTTTTTTTATTTGGCTATGTATGAGCAGGTGGGCTATGTGTTCTTTGCTGTTTGCTCCTCTGTGGGCAAGATAATTTTACCTTCTTCTCCAACTGGCCAGGTCAGTGGCTCAGATATGGTACAGCAGGGCAGGTCTAGCTGAAGAGGAGTTACTGGGATGGTTTGTTTGTGGCACTTATTACAGCCACCAGGGCAGGTCAGTAATCAGTGCAGGGCCGGTTCCAGTAGGCCATGCCTGTGCTGCTTGGTGGTGTGATGT
>NW_004449609.1:0-1241 GCF_000243295.1 Trichechus manatus latirostris
TCTATTCATCTGCTGATGGATACTTGGGTTGTTTCCACCTTTTGGCTATTGTGAAAAGTGTTGCAGTAAACATTGGTGTTCAGGTTTCTGTTTGCATTCCTACCTTCACTTCTTCTGGGTATATACTTAGGAGCGGAATTGCTGGGTCATATGGTAGTTCTATGTTTAACTTTTTGAGGAATTGCCAAACTGTTTTCCATAGAAGCTGCACCATCTTATATTCCCACCAGCAATGGAAGAGGGTTCCTGTTTCTCCACAACTTAGTCAACACCTGTTGTTTTCCGTTTTTGTTTGTGTGTGTGTATGTGTCTGTGTGTGTGTATGTGTGTGTGTGTGTTTTATCATTGCCATTCTAATGGGGGTTGGAGGTGGTATCTCGTTGTGGTTTTGCCTTGCATCTCTCTAATGGCTAATGATGAAGATTTTAGCACTTATAGTTATATTATTTGGATTTTTCTTACCATTAAATAATCACCCAAAGTCTAATTCTCAGTAGCTGCCTCCATTCCATTGGATGCTGCCTCTAGCTGATTTAACTGTTTTCCAGAGATTAGTCATTTAAGCCTGCTCTTTTTTTTCTTTCCTGGTATAAATAACTCTGTGAACATTCTTGAACAAGGTGATTGTACTCAATTGTTGTAATTCCTGGACAGTAATTCTAGGAGTGGAATCCCTTGGTCAAACAGGGGGCTCTGGGCAGAGTTCCTGGTCCTCGACACCAGAGATGAGGGCACCAGTGACACAGGCATCACTCCCACGGCCTCTAAGAAGACACTTTCCCCTTCTGATTGGCCAAACATGGGCCCTCCCTTTCAAATGTGGTACTTTTGTTTGCTTACTGCTGAGATAGAACGCTTTTCATATGTTTCTGGCCGTTTGTACATTTTTTGTCTTTAGTGAATTGCCTTCTATCATTTGCCCATTTCTCTACAAGAATGTGTGGTTTTTCCTTATTGATTTACAAAAGCTCTTCATATCCTTTATCATATATGTTTCAAAATTTTATCTCAGTTTTACTTTTTCATTTTATAGTTTTTCTAAGGCTTAAAATTTTTATATAATCAAATCTATCAATTTTTCTCCTTCTAGTGTTCTTTTTGCTCTTATGCCCCATAGAATTTTCTCGGCCGTCATCTTTACAGAAGCAGATTGCCAGGACACAAAAGTACCCGGGTGTTTACTGACCCACCTGTCCACACCTCACTCCAGAGCTCTTCATCAGCCTTGGCGGGGCAGAGTG
>NW_004449610.1:0-1241 GCF_000243295.1 Trichechus manatus latirostris
GAGTCGTTTCTATCACCAAGGCCATATTTTCCAAAGATCCTTCTTTGTTTTCAGCTTTTGCGTTCCAATCACCAGTAATTATCAACGCATTTTGGTTGCATGTTTGATCAATTTCAGACTGCAGAAGTTGGTAAAAATCTTCAGTTTCCTTATCTTTGGTATTAGTAGATGGTGCGTAAATTTGATTAATAGTCACGTTAATTGGTCTTTCTTGTAGACATATGGATATTATCCTATCACTGACAGCGTTGTGCTTCAGGATTGATCTTGAAGTGTTCTTTTTGACGATGACTGTGATGCTGTTCCTCTTCAAGTTGTCATTCCCAGCATAGTAGACCACATGATTGTCCAATTCAAAATGGCCAATGCCAGTCCATTTCAGCTCACCAGTGCCTAGGATATAGATCTGTATGTGTTCCGTTTCATTTTTGACAAATCCCAATTTTCCTAGCTTCATACTCCGTACATTCCACTTTCCAATTACCAACAGATGTTTGCAGCTGTTTCTTCTGATTTTGAGTCATATGTCACATTAGCAAATGAAGGTCCCAAAAGCTTGACTCCATCCACTTCATTGACGTTAACTCCACCCTGAGGAAGCAGCTCTTCCCTAGTCATATTTTGAGTGCCTTCAGACCTGAGGGGCTCGTTTTCAGGCATTATGTCAGACAACCTTCTGCTGTTATCCATAGGTTTTCACTGGCTAATTTTTTTCAAAAGTAGATAGCCAGGTCCATCTTGCCAGTCTGTCTTAGTCTGAAATCTCTGCTGAAACCTGCCCATTATGGGTGACCCTGTTGGTATTTGAAATACTAGCTTCCAGCATCGCAGTGACAGACAAGTGATGGAAAAGACCTCATATGGACTGAAATCATTTTATTATATTAAGTTATATTTTGACCATAAAAAGGAAGATTTACTATCTAAAATATAGAGACAAAATTTGCAGACCTTCCAAACTGAAAGCATATTTTCTGAGGATGGATCCTTAAATTTTTAAATAATATTCATTTTCAGCTTATTTTTATTCTAAACTAAGGTAGTTAGCAAAGTTTTTACATTACTCCCATGTTTTATATGTGTGTCTGTATTTGTATTGTTCATTTTGCCAGACATTTGCCAACCCCATGACCCAACACTCATATTTCCCAATCCAGTACAGATTATTCCACATCAAGGCTGTTTTGGCACTATGGAATGAGCTTTCAATTTTTTGTCTTCCTTGCCATAGGCAGAAGCAT
>NW_004449611.1:0-1241 GCF_000243295.1 Trichechus manatus latirostris
GACCAATAAGCAACATCATGATAAACGGAGAAAAGATTGAAGTTGTCAATGATTTCATTTTACTTGGATCCACAATCAATACCCATGGAAGTAGCAGTCAAGAAATCAAACCATGTATTGCATTGAACAAATCTGCTGCAAAAGACCTCCCTAAAATGTCAAAAAGCAAAGATGTCACTTTGAGGAATGAGGTGCGCCTGACCCAAGCCATGGTATTTTCAATCACCTCATATGCAGACAAAAGCTGGACAATGAATAAGGAAGATCGAAGAAGAATTGATGCCTTTAAATTATGGTGTTGGCGAAGAATGTTAAATATACCACGGACTGCCAGAAGAACTAACAAATCTGTCTTAGAAGAAGTACAACCAGAATGCTCTGTAGAAGCAAAGACGGCGAGACTTCCTCTCACGTAATTTGGACATGTTATCAGGAGGGATCAGTCCCTGGAGAAGGACATCACGCTTGGTAAAGTAGAGGGTCAGGGAAAAAGAGGAAGACCCTCAATGAGATGGATTGACACAGTGGCTGCAACAATGCGCTGCACTCAAGCATAACAATGATTGTGAGGTTGGCCCAGGACCGAGCAGTGTTCCGTTGTGTTGTACATAGGTTTACTATCAGCTGGAACCAACTCGATGGCACCTAACAACGACAACAATAGGACTGAAAGAAATTATCTTCCAACTGAGCTTGTTGGGCTTTTGTCACCATTTGGGAAGATTTGCCTGAAAAAAAAGTTCTCCAGCCAAAGGAATACTATAAACATTACATTAGAAGCTAGCCTGGAAAACGAATCCCAAATCCACTGCCGTCCAGTTGATTCCACGACGCTAAAGGCACCATGAAATTAATAAGAAGTGAGAGGTGTCCAACTCAGTTTAAGGAAATAACAACAAAAAAAAATTATATTCACAAATCAGAAGTATAATTAGGGTCATTTATTTACAGTGCAAGCAACCAGCTACTCTGAAGCAATTGATATCCATGAATAAGGTCTCTCAAGGTGGTTTTAACTTGAATTCACAATTCTAATGTTTAATAAGGGCAGGAGATGCATAAAATGTTTCGAAACATTTTGCGGCCAAAATGATTGATTTCAAACGTGTTTAAATCTTAAAGATGAATGTGTCATCTAGCTGTGGTTTACTTTCTTATGATGTGAATAAAAAAATCTCATTATAGTAAATTAAAGCCACGCAGAAAAATACAAAGAAGGTGGTAAAAATGTGTATCACCCA
>NW_004449612.1:0-1176 GCF_000243295.1 Trichechus manatus latirostris
TTCTACGTCCTCTTCTGAATCCAGTTTGAATTTTTGGCAGTTCTCTGTTGATAAACTGCTGCAACTGTTTTTGAATTATCGTCAGCAAAATTTTATTTGCGTGTGAAATTAATGACCTCGTTTGATAATTACTGCGTTCTGTTGGGTCATCTTTCTTTGGAATGGGCACAAATATAGATCTCTTCCAGCTGGTTGGCCAGGTAACTGTCTTCCAAATTTCTTGGCATAGACAAGTGAGTGCTTTCAGCACTGTGTCCATTTGTTGAAACATCTCAGTTGGTATTCTGACAATACCTGAAGACTTGTTTTTCGCCAGTGCCTTCAGTGCAACTTGAACTTCTTCCTTCAGTACCATCAGTTCTTGATCATATGCTACCTTCAGAAATGGTTGAATGTTGACATGTTCTTTTTTGGTACAGTGACTCTGTGTATTCTTTCACCTTACTATTCAATCTGTATGCTGAGCAAATAATTAGAGAAGCTGCACTATATGAAGAACAATGCAGCATCAGGATTGGAGGAAGACTCATTAACAACCTGTAATATGCAGCTGACACAACCTTGCTTGCTGAAAGTGAAGAGGACTTGATGCACTTACTGATAAAGATCAAAGACCACAGCCTTCAGTGTGGATTATACCTCACCATAACCCAAAACACCAAACCTGTTGCCCTTGAGTCAATTCTGACTCATAACGACCCTATAGGGCAGAGTAGAACTGCCCCATAGGGTTTCCAAGAAGCAGCTAGTGAATTCAAACTGCCAACCTTTTGGTTAGCAGCCAAGTGCTTAACCAGTGTACCACCAGGGCTAAAGAACATAAAGAAAACAAAAATCCTCACAGCTGGACCAATAAGCAACAACATGATATACAGGGAAAAGATTAAAGTTGTCAAGGATTTCATCTTACTTGGATCTACAATCAACGCCCATGGAAGCAGTGGTCAAGAATCAAACAACTTATTGCATTGGGCATATCTGCTGCAAAGGATCTCTTTAAAAGTGTTAAAAAGCAGAGATGTTACTTTAAGGACTAAAGTGCATCTGACCCAAATTATGGTACTTTCAGTCGCCTCATATGCATGGGAAACCTGGACAATGAATAAAGAAAACCAAAGAAGAATTGATGCCTTTGAATTATGGTGTTGGCAAAGAATATTGAATATACCATGGACT
>NW_004449613.1:0-1182 GCF_000243295.1 Trichechus manatus latirostris
TCTGCTGTTTTGGGGGCATTCAGTAGTTATTTTCTCATTTATTGATTGTAGATTTGTTTGTTTCATCCTTTTTTTTTTATTTGGCTACGTCTGAGCACTCGGACTGTGTGTTCTTTGTTGTTTGCTTGTCTGTGGGCACGATACTTTTTACCTCCTTCTCCAATGGGCAGGGTCAATTGCTCAGATATGGTACGGCAGGGCAAGTCTAGCTGAAGAGGAGTTGCTGGGATAGGTTGTTTGTGGCACTTACTACAGCCACCAGTGCAGGTCTGTAATCAGTGCCGGGCAGGTTCCGGTAGGCCATGCCTGTGCTGCTTGGTGGTGTGATGTTAAGCGCACAGTGCAGGTAGGCAGGATGGAGAGGGGAGATTGTTATGTGTGGAGCTAAGATGGACCTGGAGAGAGGAGAGAGGAACAGGAGCCAAAAACGTCAAACAAACAAAAAATAGTGCTAGGGGAGCTTGCCATTGGAGTGGAGACATGAGAGACTATGAAATGGAGAAAATCAAAAAGGGGAAGAAGAAAAAAAATGAAAAGAAAAGAATGAATAAATAAAAATTAGAAAAGAGAACAGAAAAGCTCCCAGGGATCCCACTGGTGCAGTTATGAGGTCTGGGAAGGTTGTTCCTAGGTGTTGTAGTATAGCCTGGCTAGAAGGCGTAGAGGTATTCAGAGCCAGGTATTCAAGGAACAGCAAGAGAAGGAAGGTACAGAGAGATGAGAAACTGAGTAATGAAGAAAGACAAAAAGGAAATAAGGGCGAAAAGAAAACAAAACAGATTTGGGGAAAAAAAAAAAAAAAGAACGAGAAAAGCCCCAAAAGAAACAGAAGAAAAAAAACCCATGAGAAAAGAAACGCCCCCAGGGATCCCTCTGTGTGTCTGCGCAAGCTGAGGGGTAGGTCCCACGCCATGTAGCACTGCCTGGGCAGAATGGGCTCTCAACTCGAGAAAAGGAAAAGAAAACTAACAAACAATTCAAAACAAATTAAAGCCCGGGCATCCCACCAGCGCGGCAGCCCAGACTGGGAAGTAGTTCCACACTTGAACGAAGCTCCACAGCCCCTTAGGAAGAAGCAAAGATGGCGCGTGGAGCCAGGTATTTGAGGGAAAGGAGGGGGAGGTGGTGAGAGGTAAGGAAGAAATCAAAAGAAGCAGGAAAAAAAACACCAGCAGCCAGCAA
>NW_004449614.1:0-1235 GCF_000243295.1 Trichechus manatus latirostris
GGCAGCATTCGTAGCCCCTTCCCAGATGGTGGAGTGTTGGATGGGGAGAGGTACAGGCTCACTTCCTACCATTCAGCAGTTGGTTGAGTGGTGGAGAAAAGGGGTCATGCAGGTCTGGTGTGGCAGTGGGCCTGAGTACCAATGGTGCTCTAGCCACAGGAGTGCAGTGGCAGCAGATAGGAAGTTGGAGAGAGGTGGCATCCGGGAGTAGGTGGAGGGAGAAAAGAAAACAAACAATGAATTTAAAAAAAAGAAAAAAAAAAAAAGAGTGGCATAGTGGTAGCCAGTAGGTGGGGTTGGGGCAGACCCTGGGGCCGTGGCAGGCCAATGGTTCTCCAGACATGGTGGCACAGTGGGGTCAGTGGGAGGGAGGGAGTGGCATATGGAGCTAGGTGAGAGGGAGAAAGAAAATGGATAAAAGAAAAAAAAGTCATTGTGGTGAGAACCGGTAGGTGAGGGCAGGGTAGACCTGGGGTGGTGAAGGGCCAGTGACTCTCTAGCTGTAGAATCATAGCAGCGACCAGAAGGGTGAGGAGTGGGAACATGTGTTTCTATAGTTACCAGGTGCTCTGTCTCCTGTTGGGGGCTCCATAAAATTGCCTACCCATACTGCCTGTCCGAGGTTTTTGCTGACTGTTTTTTAATATGGTGATGCTGCGCCATGTTAGTTGGCAAGGGACCTGCACTCTGTATCTCTTCTCATTCTCTGTTTTCCATCAGTTTCTTCTTCTGTCTGGTGTTTGTTCTAGCTCTTTATCCATCCATTTGATGCTTAGGGTTCCAGGATTAACATTTGTATCTATTTAACTTAGTTTTTTGGGTCTTTGCTACAGAGGGGCAGCATTGTGCGCCTGTCTAAGGCACCATGTTGTCTCCACCTCCTGGTTTTTTATATTATTTCCAACAAAAGAAATTAAAGCTTCTTGGAGAAGTGGCTGACTCTAGGGCTAGGGTAAAAATATATATGATGAGCTTGGAGTCTTGTGTAGTGTAAAAAGTAAGGAAGTGATAAAAACAAAACGCACACACACATACAGAAATAAGTTTGTGGGGATATGTCAAAAAGCACAGCAGTCAACTGACAGTTTCTGGCAGCCAAACGTGGAACAATTTGAGCAACAAAATAAAGTGGTATTGGATTATACTTCAGTGGATAAAATCAATATTTGTGAGTCTATACTCATATAAATAAATTAATAAATATATAAATAAATGGGAGACTATAGACAATCCTC
>NW_004449615.1:0-1240 GCF_000243295.1 Trichechus manatus latirostris
AGAAAATAGCAATCCTGAAACCCTAAAACATCAAATGAAGAGATAAAGAACTCAGCCAAGCACCAAATGGAGTGAGAAAACTGACAGAGAATGGAGAGTGAGGAGAGATTCATGCAGAGGTCCCCCATCTTGGACTCCTGTCAGAGACCAGCAAATAGGGGGTATGATAAAGCAGCTTCACGGAGTTTCCAGAAGGAGACAAAACAACCAGTGATTTGCGATGTATGCTTTCCCACCCTCCACCCTTCTTCACCCCACTTGGCCTCCTCTGCTTCCCGCGGCCACAGTCTCTTGGCCGGGAAGCACAGCTGCTTGGATTCCACCCACCCACACTGGCCAGCTCTCTGAGTGCCATTTGGTGGCTGCTGGTGTTGCTTTTTTCTGCTTCTTTTGATTTCTTCCTTACCTCTCACCACCTCCCCCTCCTTTCGTTCAAATACCTGGCTCTGTACACCATCTTTGCTTCTTCCTAAGGGGCTGTGGAGCTCCGTTCAAGTGTGGAACTGCTTCCCAGTCTGGGCTGCCACGCCTGTGGGATCCCAGGGCTTTTGTTTGTTTGTTTGTTTTGAATTGTTTGTTTGTTTTCTTTTCCTTTCCTCGAGTTGGGAGCCTGTTCTGGCCGGGCAGTGCTACATGGCTTGGGACCTACCCCCTCAGTTTGTGCAGACGCGCAGAGGGATCCCTGAGGGCATTTCTTATTTCATAGCTTTTTTTTTTCCTGTTTTTTTGGGGGGGCTTTTCCTGCTCTTTTTTTTTAAATTTGTTTTGTTTTCTTTTCCCTCTTTTTCCCTTTTTGTCTTTCTTCATTACTCAGTTTCTTGTCTCTCTATACCTTTCTTCTCTTCCTGTTCCCTGAATGCCTGGCTCTGAATACTTCTACACCTTCTAGCCAGGCTGTACTGCAGCACCTGGAAACAACTTCCCCAGACCTGGTAGTTGCACTGGTAGGATCCCTGGGAGCTTTGCTGTTGTTTTTTCTTTCTAATTTTTATTTGTTCATTCTTTTCTTTTTTTTCTTCTTCTTCCCCTTTTTGATTTTCTCCATTTCATAGTCTCTCATCTCTCCACTCCGACAGCAAGCACCCCTAGCACTCTTTTTTGTTTGTATGTATGCTTGTGGTTCCTCTTCCACTCTCTTCTCTTCCATATCCATCTTAGCTCCACACATAAAAATCTCCCCCCTCCATCCTGCCTACCTGCACCGTGCGCTTAACATCACACCACGAAGCAGCACAGGCAC
>NW_004449616.1:0-1191 GCF_000243295.1 Trichechus manatus latirostris
CGCGGCGCGGGGCGGGCCGGCAGGGGGCGCCCCCGCGCAGGGTCCGCGCCGTCGGGAGGAGGGCAGACCCCTCCCCGTCTGGTCTGCGGAGGGAACCCACCAGGCTTCAGAAAGCTGCATACTGGCCGCCAGCTGCTGGGGGTCTGTCTGAGGGTGCCTGCGTCTCTGCCCCTGGTTCGGGCCCTGGCTTGCTCCCCTGAGTCAGCCCTCGCAACCCACGCTGGACCCAGGCTTGGCACGTGCTGGCCACCTATTAACTTGAGCAGAATACATGAATGATGGGCCAGTGAGTGTGCGAAGGAAGGAAGACTTCCCCAGCCCAGAGCAGAGAAGAATTCTCAGATAAGAATTCCCACACAGCCTTGGTTCTCGAGGCCCCTTTTCATTCCAGGAATAATTATTGAGTGCCATTGAGTGCCGGGTACAGGGAGGGACAAACGCAAGGCACAGAATTCATGGGGGTGGGATGGGGGCTTCCGGCTCAAGCTCATTTCCCCAGAGTGGCTCCACCGCTGCCCAGGTCCCTCACTCCCGGTGGCCCGGCCCCTCCCCGGAACCCCTGTGTGATTGTGCATGGCCCTCTCTCTCCCCCACTGGCCAAGTGTCCTGGTTTACAATTACACCACCAATTACACCCAATATCCTGCCTGACGCAAGACTCATGCTCAGTAAATAGTTGTTGAATTGACAAAACAGCCTGAACAAGATCTGAACTTTCAGCTGTGTGTGGGGCACAGACATTAACCAAAGAATCACACCAGTAAATAGTCACAAACCTTGCTAAAGGCCCAGAGGAAGCTTGGAGGGATTGTATGAGGATGCTGGGGCAGGGGGGGACTGGATGGGCTTCCTGTGTGGGTGAGACGGCAGCGTTAAGTGGAGTAGTGCAGAGCTGAGCTTGTGTGTGTGGGGAGGGTGGGGGGTGGGGAGTCCCGGTGGTTGCAGAATGGGGGTGTTGTGATATGGGGGTGAGGAGACTGAAAGACCCTCAGCAGCCATACGCTACAGGTGGGGAGGCCCTGGAGAGGTCCATACCTGAAGGGTGTGCACAGGGAGGGCCGCTCTGGCTGCCTGGATGAGGTAGTGAGAAGGGCGGCAGTACCAGCTGGTGACGGAGGTGCCCTTGGGCTAGTTGGTGGGGATAGGAGATAAAACATCAGCCCACCCCTCTGCCCCCACCCCTCAGTCCAC
>NW_004449617.1:0-1240 GCF_000243295.1 Trichechus manatus latirostris
TGCCCTGCTGGGGCAAGTGTTCCAAAGCTCTGTAGCTCCACTGGTAAGTGCCCGGAGGCACCCCACTCCACCAGAAAGCCTTCTGCACACAGGCACTCAGCTCTCTCACTCCGTGGGTTGGCTCCAGTGCCACCTTGCACTGGTCTCCTGGTTCTGCTGCTGTTGTTTCTCTGCCACTGTTGTTTCTCTGCTGCTGCAGGTTCTCTGCTGCTGCTGCTTCTTTGTTTCTGCCACTGCTCTATCTATTCACAGTTTCAAAACTGTTTCTACATTTTCGGTATCTGTAGAGCAGCACCCCACCCTCGGTACCAAATTCTGTCTTAGTTATCTAGTGCTGTTATAACAGAAATACCACAAGTGGATGGTTTTAACGAAGAGAAGTTTATTTCCTCAAGTCAAAGTAGGCTAAAAGTCCAAATTCAGGGCATCAGCTCCAGGGGAAGGCTTTTTCTCTCCGTCAGCCTTCTTCTCTTCGGTGTTCCCCTGGACTAGGAGCTTCTCTGCTCAGGACCCCAGTCCAAAGGATGTGCTCTGCTCCCAGCACTGTTTCTTGATGGTATAAAGACCCCAGCTCGCTGCTTGCTTCCCTTTCCTTTTATCTCATGAGAGATAAAAGGTGGTGCAGTCCACACCCCAGGGAAACTCCCTTTACATTGGATCCAGGATGTGACCTGGGTAAAGGTGGTGTTACAATCCCACCCTAATCCTCTTTAACATAAAATTACAATCACAAAATAGAGGCCAACACACAATCCTGAGAATCATGGTCCAGCCAAATTGATAAACACATTTTTGGGGGGACATACTTCAAAACATGACACCAGTGAAGCCATCTGGGCTAAGGCTTTTTTTTGTTGGGAGTTTTTTTTTTTTTTTTTCTTTATTACCTTTTCAGTCTCTTCTCTTGTTTTGGGTCTGTTCAGATTTTCAACATCACTCTGTTATAGTTTGGGTAGGTAATGTGTTTCTAGAAATTTATCCATTTAGTCTAGGTTTTCAAGTTTGTTGGAGTATAGTTTTTCATAATATTCTGTCATGATCCTTTTTATTTCAGTTGGATTATATTCGTCCTCTCCTCTTTTTCTTTTGTCAGTCTGGCCAGTGGTTTGTTGATTTTGTTGATTCTTTCACAGAACCAACTTTTGGTTTTGTTGATTCTTTCCATTGTTTTTCTATTCTCTATTTCATTTATTTCTGCTCTGATCTTTATTATTTCCTTTCTTCCGGTGGCTGTGGGCTT
>NW_004449618.1:0-1131 GCF_000243295.1 Trichechus manatus latirostris
AATTTCAAAGAAGTTTTGAAGGAGTACCGTAATGGTATGAACTATGGAATGACATTGATTCGTCTTTACACCCCGGCAAGAGAATATGAAAATACACAGAAAGAGTCAAAGAAATGCACAACCCAAACAGACAAATAACAAGGTAAAATAGAACCTGGGAAGAAAGATGCATATTTTAGTAATAGGGAATTTGGAGGACTTCAAAGGTGCAATTTGAATCAAGGGAGCATAGGCTATGAGAGCACCCTGTTTGGGGAAAATAGTGCTGGAATTCCTGTTGGCATCACGATGATTATACCAAAGTGCTCTCCTTCCCCTCTTCCCTCTGTGTGTATGTATATGAGTGGCATTTAAGGTATTTATAATAGATGAGTGTAGTCAAAAGATTAGCCTCCGTTTATACTAAGGTGTGTAACTGACTGTGTTATTTTAAGTTAAAAGTTGTAATGCAATTTGGGTAGGTTTCTATACAGTATTGAACTAATTAAGAAAATGTAAGAATCAAAATATGTATAAATTTACTTAAAGTATTATTGTTGTTGTTAGGTGCTGTTGAGACGGTTCCGACTCATAGTGACCATATGAACAACAGGACAAAGCACTGCCCCGTCCAGCACCATCCTCACAATTGTTACACTTGAGCCCATTCTTGCAGCCACTGTGTCAATCCACTTCGTTGAGTGTCTTCCTCTCTTTCGTTGACCCTGTACTTTACCAAGCAGGATGTCCTTCTCTAGGGACTGATCTCTCCTGACAGCATGTCCAAAGTATGTAAGATGTAGTCTCGCCATCCTTGATTCTAAGTACAAGACAGAGCTGTTAACTGAAAGGTTGATGGTTCAAAGTTACCCAGCGCCTCCATGAGAGAAAGATCTGGCAATCTGCTCCCATAAAGATTACAACCTTGAAAACCCTATGGGGCAGTTCTACTCTGTCACATGAGGTTACCGTGAGTTGAAATCGACTCAACAGCACCCAACAACAATAACCACAACTTATTTGAGATTATGTTTGTCAGTCAGGGAGTTGATGTCCTTTAAAACTGACTGCATCAACTCTGTAACCTCAGTGTAAGTTGTTCAGGACTGTTTCATTAACTAAAGTTGTGAAACGAACCCCTTAGAAAACATT
>NW_004449619.1:0-1239 GCF_000243295.1 Trichechus manatus latirostris
CCATAAAGAAACTACCAATATGTGTAAGTATCTCTTACAGTTTTCAAAGTACAGTCAGAAACATTCTCTCATGACTTGTCAATTTCAGAAAGGACTCCATCTGCTATGTAAACTTCTATCAAACCAATTCTTCAGAACTAGATTTATATGGCGCATACTTCTGCATTATAATCTTATTATCTTCTTTAACTTAAAAGTGAATTGTGGATATCCTTCCATGCCTATAAATACTCACCTACGATATGAATTTTAAAACCAGAGATCTTTTTGTCACAGTCTCTCTGATAACACTGGGGCTGGCTGTCTTTAGCTTATTGTTGTGACCAAACTCCCACTGATGCCTTGTCTCTACAAAATGGAAAATCACTTTCACAACAATTTTCGTACAACGGAAGGAAAATATTTCACCAGAGAATACATTAAATTTTAAAGAAATGCTAAATTATTTGAAAGGCATTTAAAGTAGCTTCCTTTCTGGAGCTAAGCTATTATTTTCGATATAAACGCCACAGCAAATATCCAGATGATGAAGCTCAGAGAACTACTCTTTTGCCCTCCTCATTCCACTTTTATGGGCAATTGGTGACTTCCAACGTAATCCTCTTTTAAATAACCTTTCAAGATGTAATAACACCTATAATACATAGGATTTCAAGACTAATATGTGATTAGTATGTCATGTACACTACACTGACAATAGTTTTCCACTCCTTCAATTATTCATTAGAACAACAACAAAAAATGTTTTCAGAGAACGTTTTCAAAGTCTTTGCTTTCAACAGGTTTGTATTTTAGCAGATAATTGGAAGCCCTCAGAAACAATATTCATATATGCATACATATGTATATTATATATATGTATCTTTTCAGTACATATAAATGTCTTATTTAACTTCAAATAGGTTTCACAATTAAAGACCTTTCACCTTATTATAATTATTACAAAATAATATGTACTTTAATTATGAGTAAATTTATAGTAAACACAACATAACAATAAAAAAAAAAAAATCAAACCCATTTCCATTTAGCCAATTCTGACTCATAGCAACCCTATAGGACAGAACACAACAACAGAATCCGTATCTTACTATTTAATGCATCTATAGAACTTTTAGAACAAAAGTTTTTTTTGTTTGTTTTGCCTTGCTTTGACTTAAATGTTTCAACTAGTTCATTAATACTATCAGAAATGAAAATGAGATGTAAGACAGAAAGCATACAAAGTTCAGAAAACTT
>NW_004449620.1:0-1179 GCF_000243295.1 Trichechus manatus latirostris
GAGTTGGGGTGAAGAAGGGTGGGGGGTGGGAAAGCGCATATCACAAATTACCAGTTGTTTTTTCTCCCGCTGGATGCTCTGTGAGGCTGCTTTCTTGTACCCCCTGTTTGCTGGTCTCCGATAGCATTCCAAGATGGCGGATCTGCGCTGCGTTAGCTGGTAGGGGACCTCTGCATGAATTTCTCCTCGCTCTCCATTCTCTGTCCGTTTTCTCACTCCATTTTGTGCCTGGCTGGGTTCTTTATCTCTTCATTTGTTGTTTTAGGGTTTCAGGATTGTTGTATTCTCTGTTCGGCTTAGTTTTTCAGATCTTTGCTGTGGAGGGATGGCGTGGTGCTTCTGCCTAGAGCGCCATTTTACTGGAACCTGGGCATTTCTTTTTTTGTGTTTTTTTTTTTCTGTTTTTTTTTGGGGGGCTTTTCTTGTTCTTTTTTTTTAATTTGCTTTGTTTTCTTTTCCCTCTTTTTCCCTTTTTGTCTTTCTTCATTACTCTGTTTTTCATCTCTCTATACCTTCGTTCTCTTTCTGTTCCCTGAATACCTGGTGCTAAATATCTCTATGCCTCCTAGCCAGGCTATACTGCAACACCTGATAACAACTTCCGCAGACCTCATAGCTGCACTGGTGGGATCCCTGGGAGCTTTGCTGCTCTTTTTCCTTTCTGATATTTATTTATTCTTTCTTCTTTTTCTTTTTATTCCCCTTTTTGTTTTTCTGCATTCCATAGTCTCTCATCTCCCCACTCCAACAGCAAGCTCCCTAGCACTCTTTTTTGTTTGTTGGTATGTTTTTGGCCCCTGTTCCTCTCTCCTCTCTCCCCTATCCGTTTTAGCTCCAACATAACAATTTCCACCCTACATCCTACCTACCTGCACCATGCACTTAACATCACACCACCAAGCAGCACAAGCATGGCCTACTGGAACCTGCCCTGCACTGATTACTGACACACCCTGGTGGCTGTAGTAAGTACCACAAACAACCTGTCCCAGTAACTCCTCTTCAGCTAGACCTGCCCTGCTGTAACATATCTGAGTGACTGAACCTGCCAAGTGGAAAAGGAGGAGAAAAGTATCATGCCCAAAAACAAGCAAATAATAAAGAACACACAGCTCGCCTGCTCAGACATAGCCAAATTTAAAAGAAGGATGAAACAAACAAATTTACAATCAATAAATC
>NW_004449621.1:0-1207 GCF_000243295.1 Trichechus manatus latirostris
GTCTGAGCAGGAGGGCTGTGTGTTCTTTGTGTTTTGCTTGTCTTTTGCCATGATACTTTTCGCCTCCTTCTCCAATTGGCAGGGTCAGTTGCTCAGATATGGTACAGCAGGGCAGGTCTAGCTGAAGAGGAGTTGCTGGGATGGGTTGTTTGTGGCATTACTCTGCCACCAGGGTGGGCCGGTAATCAGTGCAGGGCAGGTTCCATTAGGCCGTGCCTGGGCTGCTTTGTGGTGTGATGTTCAGTGCATGGTGCAGGTAGGCAGGATGGAGGGGAGAGACTTTGATGTGTGGAGCTAAGATGGGTATGGAGAAAAGAGAAAGGAACAAGAGCCAAAAACATACAAATAAACAAGAAAGAGTGCTAGGGGAACTTGCCGTTGGAGTGGAGGATGAGAGACTCAGAAATGGAGAAAAACAAAAAGGAGAAAAGAGAAAAGTGAATAAATAAAAATTAGAAAAAAAGAAGAAAAGCAAAGCTCTCATGGATCCCTCTGGTGTGGCTGCATGGTCTGAGGAAGTTGCTTCCAGGCAATGAAGTACAGCCTGGCTAGAAGGGGTAGAGCTGTCACTCAGTGTTAGGTATTTAGGGGACAGGAAGAGAAGGAAAGTATAGAGGCATGAGAAACTGAGTAATGAAGAAAGATAAAAAGGGAAAAAGAGGGAAAAGAAAACAAAACAAACAAATAAAAAAAGAACAAGAACCCACCCAAAAAAAGCCCCCAACCCCCAAAAAAAAGAAAAAAAATGCTCTTGTACATTTGCACAAACTGAGATCTAGGTCCCAAGCAGTGCCATTCTGCCCAGCTAGAACGGGCTCCCATTTGAAAAAAAATAAAACACAAACAAACAAACAAACAATTCAAAACAAACAAAAACCCCGGGATCCCACCAGTGTGACAGCACAGGCCAGGAAGCGGTTTCACATTTGAGTGGTATTTCACAGCCTTTCAGGAAAAAGCAAAGATGGCACAGGGAGCCAGGTATTTCAGAGAAAGGAGGAGGAGGTGTTGAGAGGTAAGGAAGAAATCTAAAGAAGTGGAAAATAGGAACACCAGCAGCCAACAAATGGCACTTAGGGAGCTGGCCAGTGTGGGTGGGTGATATCCAAGTGACACCAGGGTGAAGCCAGTGTTTCCTGGCCAAGAGACTGGCCACAGGAAGCAGAGCAGGCTGAGTGTGGGTGAAGAAGGGTAGGGGGTGGGAAAG
>NW_004449622.1:0-1195 GCF_000243295.1 Trichechus manatus latirostris
AGGGAAGATAACCAGAACATGCTGAAGAGGGATGAGGGAACCATGTTTTCAGATGATTATTACCAGATATTTGTAAAAAAAATAATTGCTTACCAAGAAGCTAAGTCGCTGGTGTCATTTGGCAAGCTGGAAGTCTCTCTGATGTGCAAGACAGTCCCTCTTAAATACTCAGGGAAATATTCATGCATTGGGAATTTTCCTAGGTGCAAGGAGATGGTTTTGCCAGGGATCTAGAAATATCCAAATCCTGCCCTGGACCCTGCCCAACCCTCCTCAGGGGAAGCAGAAGCATAGGACAAGTTTACTGCTAAAGGGCTTAAACTCGGAATCCCCAATACAGAGAACGCAGGCAAACGTGGCTGTAGCACATGGTCAAGGTTAGTTGTTGTTAGGTGTCCTCAAGTTGGTTCCGACTCATAGCGACTCTATGTACAACAGAACAAAACACTGCCTGGTCTTGCGCCATCCTCACAAGGACTTTAGCCCATTATTGCAGCCACTGTGTCGATACATCTCATTGAGGGTCTTCCTCTTTTTCACTGTCCCTCTACTTTACCAAGCAAGATATCCTTCTCCAGGGACTGATCCCTTCTGATAACAAAGTACGTGAGACATAGTCGCGCCATCTTCGCTTCTAAGAAGCATTTTGGTTGTACTTCTTCCAAGACAGATTTGTTCCTTCTTTTGGTAGTCCATTATATATTCAACATTCTTTGCCAACACCACAACTCAAAGGTGTCAGTTCTTCTTTGGCCTTCGTTATTCATTGTCTTTCGCATGCATATAATTGAAAATACCATGGCTGGGGTCAGGCACACGTTAGTCCTCAAAGTGACACCTTTGCTTTTCAATACTTTAAAGAGGTCTTTTGCAGCAGATTTTCCCAGTGCAATGCATCTTTTGATTTCTTGACTGCTGCTTGCATGGGCATTGATTGTGGATCCAAGTAAAATGAAATCCTTGACAACATCAGCTTTTCTCCGTTTATCATGATGTTACTTATTGGTCCAGTTATGAGGATTTTTGTTTTCTTTATGTTGAGATGTAATCCGTACTGAAGGCTGTGGTCTTTGATCTTCATCCGTAAGTGCTTCAAGTCCTCTTCACTTTCAGCAAGTAAGGTTGTGTCATCTGCATAGAGCAGGATGTTAATGAGTCTTTCTCCAATCCTGATGCCCCATTCTTCTTCATAGAG
>NW_004449623.1:0-1238 GCF_000243295.1 Trichechus manatus latirostris
CAAAATAGACTTTAAAGTAAAATCCACCACAAAGGATAAGGAAGGACACTATATAATGATTAAAAGGTCTGTACACCAGGAGGACATAACCATAATAAATACTGAGGCACCCAATGACAGGGCTCCAAAATACGTAAAACAAATTCTTAAAGCACTGAAAACAGAGATAGACAGCTCCACAATAGTAGTAGGAGACTTCAGCACACCACTTTCGGTGAAGGACAGAACATCCAGAAAGAAGCTCAATAAAGACACAGAAGAGTTAAATGCTACAATCAACCAACTTGATCTCATGGACATATACCGAACACTCCATCCAACAGCAGCCAAGTGTACTTTCTTTTCCAATGCACATGGAACATTCTCCAGAAGAGATGACATATTAGGCCATAAAGCAACTCTTAACAGAATCCAAAGCACTGAAATATTACAAAGTATCTTTCTGACCATAAAACCATAAAAGTAGAAATCAATAACAGAAAAAGTAAGGAAAAAAAAATTAAACACATGGAAATTGAACAACACCTTGCTCAAAAACTACTGGGTTACAGAAGAAATTAAGGATGGAATAAAGGAATTCACCGAATCAAATGAGAATGAAAATACATCCTACCAGAACCTTTGGACACAGCAAAAGCAGTGCTCAGAGGTCAATTTATAGCAATAAATGCACACATCCAAAAAGAAGAAAGGGCCAAAATCACAACATTAACCCTACAACTGGAACAAATAGAAAGCGAGCATCTAAAGAAGCCCTCAGGCATCAGAAGAAAGCAAACAATAAAAATGAGAACAGAATTCAATGAAACAGAAAAACAATCGAAACAGTTAACAAGACCAAAAGTTGGTTCTTTGAAAAGACCAACAAAATCAACAAACTATTGGCCAAACTGAGAAAAGAAAAACAGGAGAAGAAGCAAATAACCTGAATAAGAAATGACATGGGCGCTATCACAGCAGACTCAACTGAAATTAAAAGAATCCTAACAGAATACTATGGGAAAATGTACTCTAACAAATTGGAAAACCTAGAGGAAATGGAAAAATTTCTAGAAACACATTACCTACCTAAACTAACAAAAATAGAGGTAGAACAACTAAATAAGCCTATAACAAAAGAAGAGATTGAAGAGGTAATAAAAAAAAATTCCAACAACAACAAAAAAATCCCTGGCACTGAGGTTTCACTGGAGAATTCTACCAAACTTTCAGAGAAGAGTTAACACCACTACTACTAA
>NW_004449624.1:0-1238 GCF_000243295.1 Trichechus manatus latirostris
TCCAGTGACACCACTAGACTGGAACATCCAAACTTTCAGTGAGCTAACTGTAACACCCAGGGACTTTTCCTTGGGATTAAAGCAGTTGCCATTGAGTTGACCCCAACTCATAGTGACCCTAAAACCTGACCAATGGGTCCGTGCCCAGCGTGCAAGGAGACAATCTCTCAGATGCTGTTTTTGAGAGGAAGAAAGAGTTTATTTCTCAGGCTAGCAAGCGGGAACTCAGAGGTATCAACCTCAGACTGAGTTCCTCGATTTGAGTGAGAATTCACATTTTATAATTATACATATTCATATAGGGGTGGAGAAAGGTGGTGGGCAGGATCAGAAGTTTTAACTATTCATAGTTTCTATTGATTATTTATTACAAGGCAGGGCTAACACTTGGCCCGGAAGTGGTCGATGGACTCTTCGCTTTTGAAACGGGCTCGGCTACTGCAGTTGATGTATGTCCGGTGATATTGGTTCCTAGGCATGAGTGTTTTGGTTCCTTGGCCTGAGTGCGCTTGTGTTACTGAGCATGCGTGGTGGCCCGGGGTCGTCTGTCAATCATCTTTGTCTGTTCTGCGCATGTCTGATCATTCTGAGCCAGTTAGATCTGGACGTGTCCGGGGCTCTTCAGGGGGTCTGCAAAACAACTTAGAGGAAGTGAGTGACACGGTGGAGGAGGTGACTAGACGTGGCCTGATAACCGATGGAATACTGATTAGTTAGATATCTTCAGCCTCTAGAGTCCCCTAACAACCCCACGTGTGTCAGAGTAGAACTTGCTCCATAGGGTTTTCAATGGCTGATTTTTCAGGAGATTGCCAGGCCTTTCCTCTGAGGCACCTCTGGGTGGGTTTGAACCTCCACCCTTTCAGTGAGCCACTAGGGTGTTCACAATTTGCACCATGCAGGGACTCCCTCTTTTATAGGAGCCTTGTGATTACATTGTACCCACCCAGATAACCCAGGATCACCTCGCATCTAAAGATACTTCACCCCGTCTGCCAAGCTCCCTCACCCCGTCTGCCAAGCTCCCTTTGCATTTGAAGTGACATAGAATCCACAGATTCTGGGGATTATGGCATGGACGTCTTCAGGGGCTGTCATTGCTGAAAGCCCGAAATTCAACCACAAGAGCCCCAGCTTTGGGCACGTCTCTGGGAGACCCCACTAAAAAGGGATTGTCATCAGTACCCTGATTATTCTGGGGGAGCTTCCGGTAGACGCAGGTGCCTCCTGTGGGAGTA
>NW_004449625.1:0-1238 GCF_000243295.1 Trichechus manatus latirostris
CCTGATTACTGTATTTTTATGCAAATAACTTGCACATTCTACATTTGTTTGCCAACCACGCCCCTTCCCTGCAAGATATTTTAGTAAAAGTGCTATGTTGATTTTTTTTACAGCAACATGTAAAAAAATTTGACACAGTAGCCCTTATGAAAATACTTCACAGGGGGAGGGCACAAACGTAGAAGGTACGTGTCATTTCCATAAAATACGGTAAAAGGGGTCATGTTTGTATTTACATATACTACCTTGAATAAGGAACACTGAAGAAGAATCGATGCCTTTGAATTATGAATTATGCTGGCAAAGAATAATGAATATACCATATACCTGGAGTTAGAAAACCAAAAGGGAAGAACACACTTGGCATCTCAAGCTGAAAGAACTAAAGAGAAAATTCAAGCCTTGGGTTGCAATATTGAAGGATTCAAAGGGGAAAATATTAAACAATGCAGGAAGCATCAAAAGAAGATGGAAGGAATACTCAGAGTCACTATGCAAAAAAGAATTGGTCAACGTTCAACCATTTCAGGGGGTAGCATATGATCAAGAACTGATGGTACTGAAGGAAGAGGTCCAAGCTGCACTGAAGGCACTGGTGAGAAACAAGTCTGCAGGAACTGATGGAATACCAATTGAGATGTTTCAACAAACAGATGCCTCGCTGAAAGTGCTCACTCGTCTATACCAAGAAATTTGGAAGACGGTTACCTGGCCAACCCACTAGAAGAGATCCATATTTATGCCTATTCCAAAGAAAGGTGATCCAATGAAATGCAGAAATTATCAAACAATATCATTAATATCACATGAAAGTTAAAATTTTGCTGAAGATCATTCAAAAACAATTGCAGCAGTACATTGACAGGGAAATTCATGCTGAATTCAGAAGAGGACATAGGATGAGGGATATCATTGCTGATATCAGAGGGATCCTGGCTGAAAGCAGAGAACACCAGAAAGATGTTTACCTGTGTTTTATTGACTATGCAAAGGCATTCAACTGTGTGGATCATAACAAATTATGGACAACATTGCAAAGAATGGAAAAATTCCAGAACACTTGATTGTGCTTCTGAGGGACCTGTATATAGATCAAGAGGCAATCGTTTGAACAGAACAAGGGGATACTGCGTGGTTTCAAGTCATGAAAGGTGGCATCAGGATTGTATCCTTTCACTATACTTATTCAATCTGTATGCTGAGCAAATAATCCATGAAGCTGGACTATATGAAAAAGA
>NW_004449626.1:0-1185 GCF_000243295.1 Trichechus manatus latirostris
TCTTCCCCTGGGTCTAGGAGGTTCTCAGCACAGGGAACTGGGTCCAAAGGACATGCTGTGCTTCTGGTTTTTCTTTCTTGGTGGTAGTCAAGTCCCCGTCTCTCCTCGCTTCTCTTTCCTTGTATCTCTTGTAAGATAAAAGGTGAGACTCAAGTAAGGGTGTGACTTGAATAATTGTGGTAAAATTGGTGGCTGGGGTATGGGTGGTGACTTGAGTCACACCCTCTAGTAAGGTATATGACTAATCCTGCCTCATTAACATAACAAAGACAAACCATTCCCAAGTGGGATTATAACCACAGGCATAGAGATTAGGATTTACAAGACATACTTTTGGGGGACACAATTGAATCCATAACACGAGTCACCTCCTAACAATCTAGATAATTTAGTTATTCCTACTCCTCACTTATCAACTATCTCATTATCTGACATTTTGCATTTATTATAGTAAAAATATCTACTATCTACCTATTTTGTGCATTAACGGTGCATGTCTGGCAGTAACAAACACTGAGGTGTGAGGCGAGATAACACGGGCTGTGATGGTTATGTGTCAACTTGGGTGGGTCATGATTCTCAGTGGTTTGGCAGTTATGTAATGATGTAATTTGGCAGTTATGTAATGATATAATTATCCCCCATTTTGTGATCTGATGTGGTCATTCTCCATTTTTGCATAATGCCAATTTCTGTTTAATAATCTGATTTTTGGAACCTAACCATGTCAATAAGTGTGGAGTTGGTATATTCACTTAAAAATTAATTTGTTGTTGTCTATCTTCTATCACTAAAATCAAGCTGCTTGAGGGCTCGGATTTTTGTGTCTTATTCAGTAATATATCTGCACTGCCTGGCAGTGTTCATTAGATATTCTTTGAATGAATGACTATTTAAGGTCTACTCCATGTCTACAGACTATAACCAATTAGACCAGTCATTATACATCTGTGTGTGTTTGTACTCAAGAGAGTGAGTTTGAACGAATAAGAATAGGCCAAGTCTATTAAAATTGGAACTATGTAACAGAGCATACACATACTAGGTGATAGTATACTATTGAATAATAAACCTTGCAGTGCTCACTTACCTGTGTGCCCCATTGGGGAAATCTGTGAAGAAAATTATAACAGTGCACAAGGAAACTAAGGCTTCAGAGAATCATTGGAGGACCGTGGTATTAGT
>NW_004449627.1:0-1217 GCF_000243295.1 Trichechus manatus latirostris
GTAAGGATATTGTTGATGTGCTGTAAGATTGTTAACCATTGTCATAGGGCAACATGTGTAGTAACTGTTAAATGAGAAAGTATTTTGTTCTGTAAGCCTTCATCTTAAGTGAGAATAGCAGCACAATTGGAAGAGGGTAGTCAATGTCACTGAACTGTGTATGTAGTAATTTTTGAAATGGTGTATACTTGGCTGTGTGTATTTTCACCAAAAAAAAAGGGTTGAGAAGTTAGAGGGTCGTTAACCAATGTCATAAAACAATATGTGTACTACTGTTTTATGAGAAACTATTTGTTCTGTAAGCCTTCACCTGAAGTACAATAAAGAAAAATTAATAAAAAAAAATGATGTTGGCCATTGGTTTTGCATAGATGCCCTTTATTAGGTTGAGAAATTTCCCTTCTATACCTATTTTATTGAGATTTTTTTATCAGGAATGGGTGTTGGACTTTGTCAAATGCCTTTGCTGCGTCAATTGAGATGATCATGTGCTTCTTTTCTTTCCTTTTATTTATGTGGTGGAGTACGTTGATTGATTTTCTAATGTTGAACCATCCTTGCATACCTGGTATGAATCTTACTTGGTCGTGGTGTATTATTTTTTTATATGATGCTGAATTTTGTTGGCTAAAATTTTGTTCAGAATTTTTGCATCTATGTTCATGAGAGATATTGGTCTGTAATTTTCTTTTTTTGTGAGGTCTTTGCCTGGTTTTGCTATCAGCATTACGCTGCCTTCATAGAATGAATTTGGAAGTGTTGCTTCCTTTCCTATGCTCTGAAATAGCTTGAGTAGTACTGGTACAAACTCTTCTGGGAATGTTTTGTAGAATTCTCCAGTGAAGCCATCTCGGCCAGGGTTTTTTTTGTTGGGAGTTTTTTTATTAACTTTTCAATCTCTTCTCTTGTTATGGGGCTGTTCAGATTTTCAACATCACTTTGTTTTAGTTTGGGTAGGCCAAGTGTTTCTAGAAATTCATCCATTTCTTCTAGGTTTTCAAATTTGTTGTACTATGGTTTTACATAATATTCTGTTATGATCTTTTTTATTTTGGTTTGGTCTGTTCTAATTTCCCTCATTTCGTTTCTTATTTGGGTTATTTGTGTACTCTCCTGTTTTTCTTTTGTCATTCTGGCCAGTGGTTTGTTGATTTTGTTGATTCTTTCAAAGAACCAACTTTTGGTTTTGTGGATTCTTTCTATTGTTTTTCTGTTCT